>NW_025961455.1:0-31340 GCF_023159225.1 Perognathus longimembris pacificus
TATTAAGCTACTGCTTTTCTTAATCTCAGTGGAGATATTTACTGATAAACAGCTACCTACGCAGCATGTTCATGTCGTTCTAAATGAGCTTCTTTTCTGTTCCCTCACCACAATCCAGATTCTTTTGGGGAGTTACCAGTACAGTAACCATACCCGGAAGTACTTAATTTATTAAGCTACAGCTTTTCTTAATCTCAGTGGAGATATTACTGATAAACAGCTACCTACGCAGCATGTTCATGTCGTTCCTAAATGGGCTTTTATCTCTCTCCCCTCACCACAAATCAGATTCTTCTGAGGAGTTCCCAGTACATTATCCTTTCCCCTGTGTAATTACCTTAGCAAGCTCCAGCTGTTTTTATTCTCAGAAGGTTTACTCCCTGATATACAGCTGCCTACCCCCTTCGTAAGTGCAGGTCCAAATGAGCTTTATTCTCTGTTCCCTCACCACAATCCAGATTCTTTTGGGAGTTAACAGTACAGTAACCATACCAGGAAGTACATAATTTATTAAGCTACTGCTTTTCTTAATCTCAGTGGAGATATTTACTGATAAACAGCTACCTACGCAGCATGTTCATGTCGTTCCTAAATGAGCTTTTATCTCTCTCCCCTCACCACAAATCAGATTCTTCTGAGGAGTTCCCAGTACTTTATCCTTTCCCCTGTGTAATTACCTTAACAATCTCTAGCTGTTTTTATTCTCAGAAGATTTACTCCCTGATATACAGCTGCCTACCGCCTTCGTAAGTGCAGGTCCTAAATGAGCTTTTTTGTCTGTTCCCTCACAACAATCCAGATTCTTTTGGGGAGTTACCAGTACAGTAACCATACCAGGAAGTACTTAATTTATTAAGCTACTGCTTTTCTTAATCTCAGTGGAGATATTTACTGATAAACAGCTACCTACGCATCATGTTCCTGTCGTTCAAAATGAGCTTTTATCTCTGTCCCCTCACGACAAATCAGATTCTTTTGAGGAGTTCCCAGTACATTATCCTTTCCCTGTGTAATTACCTTAACAAGCTCCAGCTGTTTTTATTCTCAGAGGCGATACTCCCTGATATACAGCTACCTACCCCCTTCGTAAGTGCAGGTCCTAAATGAGCTTTTTTCTCTGTTCCCTCACCACAATCCAGATTCTTTTGGGGAGTTACCAGTACAGTAACCATTCCAGGAAGTACTTAATTTATTAAGCTACTGCTTTTCTTAATCTCAGTGGAGATATTTACTGATAAACAGCTACCTACGCAGCATGTTCATGTCGTTCCTAAATGAGCTTTTATCTCTCTCCCCTCACCACAAATCAGATTCTTCTGAGGAGTTCCCAGTACATTATCCTTTCCCCTGTGTAATTACCTTTACAAGCTCCAGCTGTTTTTATTCTCAGAAGCGATACTCCCTGATATACAGCTGCCTACCCCCTTCGGAAGTGCAGGTCCTAAATGAGCTTTTTTCTCTGTTCCCTCACCACAATCCAGATTCTTTTGGGGAGTTAACAGTACAGTAACCATACCAGGAAGTACTTAATTTATTAAGCTACTGCTTTTCTTAATCTCAGTGGAGATATTTACTGATAAACAGCTACCTACGCAGCATGTTCATGTCGTTCCTAAATGAGCTTTTATCTCTCTCCCCTCACCACAAATCAGATTCTTCTGAGGAGTTCCCAGTACATTATCCTTTCCCCTGTGTAATTACCTTAACAAGCTCCAGCTGTTTTTATTCTCAGAAGATTTACTCCCTGATATACAGCTGCCTACACCCTTTGTAAGTGCAGGTCCTAAATGAGCTTTTTTCTCTGTTCCCTCACCACAATCCAGATTCTTTTGGGGAGTTACCAGTACAGTAACCATACCAGGAAGTACTTAATTTATTAAGCTACTGCTTTTCTTAATCTCAGTGGAGATATTTACTGATAAACAGCTACCTACGCAGCATGTTCATGTCGTTCCTAAATGAGCTTTTATCTCTCTCCCCTCACCACAAATCAGATTCTTCTGAGGAGTTCCCAGTACATTATCCTTTTCCCTGTGTAATTACCTTAACAAGCTCCAGCTGTTTTTATTCTCAGAAGGTTTACTCCCTGATATACAGCTGCCTACCCCCTTCGTAAGTGCAGGTCCTAAATGAGCTTATTTCTCTGTTCCCTCACCACAATCCAGATTCTTTTGGGGAGTTACCAGTACAGTAACCATACCAGGAAGTACTTAATTTATTAAGCTACTGCTTTTCTTAGTCTCAGTGGAGATATTTACTGATAAACAGCTACCTACGCAGCATGTTCATGTCGTTTCCAAATGAGCTTTTATCTCTCTCCCCTCACCACAATCAGATTCTTCTGAGGAGTTCCCAGTACATTATTCTTTCCCCTGAGTAACTACCTTAACAAGCTCCAGCTGTTTTATTCTCAGAATTTTTACTCCCTGATATACAGCTCCCTACCCCCTTCGTAAGTGCAGGTCCTAAATGAGCTTTTTTCTCTGTTCCCTCACCACAATCCAGATTCTTTTGGGAGTTACCAGTACAGTAACCATACAAAACAGTACTTAATTTATTAAGCTACTGCTTTTCTTAATCTCAGTGGGAGATATTTACTGATAAACAGCTACCTACGCAGCATGTTCATGTCGTTCCTAAATGAGGTTTTATCTCTCTCCCCTCACCACAAATCAGATTCTTCTGAGGAGTTCCCAGTACATTATCCTTTCCCCTGTGTAATTACCTTAACAAGCTCCAGCTGTTTTTATTCTCAGAAGGTTAACTCCCTGATATACAGCTCCCTACCCCCTTCGTAAGTGCAGGTCCTAAATGAGCTTTTTTCTCGGTTCCCTCACCACAATCTAGATTCTTTTGGGGAGTTACCAGTACAGTATCCATACCAGGAAGTAATTAATTTATTACGCTACTGCTTTTCTTAATCTCAGTGGAGATATTTACTGATAAACAGCTACCTACGCAGCATGTTCCTGTCGTACCTAAATGAGCTTTTATCTCTCTCCCCTCACCACAAATCAGATTCTGCTGAGGAGTTCCCAGTACATTATCCTTTCCCCTGTGTAATTACCTTAACAAGCTCCAGCTGTTTTTATTCTCAGAAGGTTTACTCCCTGATATACCGCTGCCTAACACTTCGTAAGTGCAGGTCTTAAATGAGCTTTTTCTCTGTTCCCTCACCACAATCCAGATTCTTTTGGGAGTTACCAGTACAGTAACCATACCAGGAAGTACTTAATTTATTAAGCTACTGCTTTTCTTAATCTCAGTGTAGATATTTACTGATGAACAGCTACCGACGCAGCATGTTCATGTCGTTCCTAAATGAGCTTTTATCTCTCTCCCCTCACCACAAATCAGATTCTACTGAGTAGTTCCCAGTACATTATCCTTTCCCATGTGTAATTACCTTAACAAGCTCCAGCTGTTTTTATTCTCAGAAGGTTTACTCCCTGATATACAGCTGCCTACCCCCTTCGTAAGTGCAGGTCCTAAATGAGCTTATTTCTCTGTTCCCCTCACCACAATCCAGATTCTTTTGGGGAGTTACCAGTACAGTAACCATACCAGGAAGTACTTAATTTATTAAGCTCCTGCTTTTCTTAGTCTCAGTGGAAATATTTACTGATAAACAGCTACCTACGCAGCATGTTCATGTCGTTCCTAAATGAGCTTTTTTCTCTGTTCCCTCACCACAATCCAGATTCTTTTGGGGAGTTATCAGTACAGTAACCATACCAGGAAGTACTTAATTTATTAAGCTACTGCTTTTCTTATTCTCAGTGGAGATATTTACTGATAAACAGCTACCTACGCAGCATGTTCATGTCGTTCCTAAATGAGCTTTTATCTCTCTCCCCTCACCACAAATCAGATTCTTCTGAGGAGTTCCCAGTACATTATCCTTTTCCCTGTGTAATTCCCTTAACAAGCTCCAGCTGTTTTTATTCTCAGAAGGTTTACTCCCTGATATACAGCTGCCTACCCCCTTCGTAAGTGCAGGTCCTAAATGAGCTTATTTCTCGGTTCCCTCACCACAATCCAGATTCTTTTGGGGAGTTACCAGTACAGTAACCATACCAGGAAGTACTTAATTTATTAAGCTACTGCTTTTCTTAGTCTCAGTGGAGATATTTACTGATAAACAGCTACCTACGCACCATATTCATGTCGTTCCTAAATGAGCTTTTATCTCTCTCCCCTCACCACAATCAGATTCTTCTGAGGAGTTCCCAGTACATTATTCTTTCCCCTGTGTAACTACCTTAACAAGCTCCAGCTGTTTTATTCTCAGAATTTTTACTCCCTCATATACAGCTCCCTACCCCCTTCGTGTGCAGGTCCTAAATGAGCTTTTTCTCTGTTTCCTCACCACAATCCAGATTCTTTTGGGGAGTTACCAGTACATTATTCTTTCCCCTGTGTAACTACCTTAACAAGCTCCAGCTGTTTTATTCTCAGAATTTTTACTCCCTCATATACAGCTCCCTACCCCCTTCGTAAGTGCAGGTCCTAAATGAGCTTTTTTCTCTGTTTCCTCACCACAATCCAGATTCTTTTGGGGAGTTACCAGTACAGTAAACATACAAAACAGTACTTAATTTTTTAAGCTACTGCTTTTCTTAATCTCAGTGGAGATATTTACTGATAAACAGCTACCTACGCAGCATGTTCATGTCGTTCCTAAATGAGCTTTTATCTCTCTCCCTCACCACAAATCAGATTCTTCTGAGGAGTTCCCAGTACATTATCCTTTTCCCTGTGTAATTACCTTAACAAGCTCCAGCTGTTTTTATTCTCAGAAGGTTTACTCCCTGATATACAGCTGCCTACCCCCTTCGTAAGTGCAGGTCCTAAATGAGCTTATTTCTCTGTTCCCTCACCACAATCCAGATTCTTTTGGGGAGTTACCAGTACAGTAACCATACCAGGAAGTACTTAATTTATTAAGCTACTGCTTTTCTTAGTCTCAGTGGAGATATTTACTGATAAACAGCTACCTACGCAGCATGTTCATGTCGTTCCTAAATGAGCTTTTATCTCTCTCCCCTCACCACAATCAGATTCTTCTGAGGAGTTCCCAGTACATTATTCTTTCCCCTGTGTAACTACCTTAACAAGCTCCAGCTGTTTTATTCTCAGAATTTTTACTCCCTGATATACAGATCCCTACCCCCTTCGTAAGTGCAGGTCCTAAATGAGCTTTTTTCTCTGTTCCCTCACCACAATCCAGATTCTTTTGCGGAGTTACCAGTACAGTATCCATACAAAAAAGTACTTAGTTTATTAAGCTACTGCTTTTCTTAATCTCAGTGGAGATATTTACTGATAAACAGCTACCTACGCAGCATGTTCATGTCGTTCCTAAATGAGGTTTTATCTCTCTCCCCTCACCACAAATCAGATTCTTCTGAGGAGTTCCCAGTACATTATCCTTTCCCCTGTGTAATTACCTTAACAAGCTCCAGCTGTTTTTATTCTCAGAAGGTTTACTCCCTGATATACAGCTGCCTAACACTTCGTAAGTGCAGGTCTTAAATGAGCATTTTTCTCTGTTCCCTCACCACAATCAGATTCTTTTGGGGAGTTACCAGTACAATAACCATACCAGGAAGTACTTAATTTATTAAGGTACTGCTTTTCTTAATCTCAGTGTAGATATTTACTGATAAACAGCTACCTACGCAGCATGTTCATGTCGTTCCTAAATGAGCTTTTATCTCTCTCCCCTCACCACAAATCAGATTCTTCTGAGGAGTTCCCAGTACATTATCCTTTTCCCTGTGTAATTACCTTAACAAGCTCCAGCTGTTTTTATTCTCAGAAGGTTTACTCCCTGATATACAGCTGCCTACCCCCTTCGTAAGTGCAGGTCCTAAATGAGCTTATTTCTCGGTTCCCTCACCACAATCCAGATTCTTTTGGGGAGTTACCAGTACAGTAACCATACCAGGAAGTACTTAATTTATTAAGCTACTGCTTTTCTTAGTCTCAGTGGAGATATTTACTGATAAACAGCTACCTACGCACCATATTCATGTCGTTCCTAAATGAGCTTTTATCTCTCTCCCCTCACCACAATCAGATTCTTCTGAGGAGTTCCCAGTACATTATTCTTTCCCCTGTGTAACTACCTTAACAAGCTCCAGCTGTTTTATTCTCAGAATTTTTACTCCCTCATATACAGCTCCCTACCCCCTTCGTAAGTGCAGGTCCTAAATGAGCTTTTTTCTCTGTTTCCTCACCACAATCCAGATTCTTTTGGGGAGTTACCAGTACAGTAAACATACAAAACAGTACTTAATTTTTTAAGCTACTGCTTTTCTTAATCTCAGTGGAGATATTTACTGATAAACAGCTACCTACGCAGCATGTTCATGTCGTTCCTAAATGAGCTTTTATCTCTCTCCCCTCACCACAAATCAGATTCTTCTGAGGAGTTCCCAGTACATTATCCTTTTCCTGTGTAATTACCTTAACAAGCTCCAGCTGTTTTTATTCTCAGAAGGTTTACTCCCTGATATACAGCTGCCTAACACTTCGTAAGTGCAGGTCTTAAATGAGCTTTTTTCTCTGTTCCCTCACCACAATCCAGATTCTTTTGGGGAGTTACCAGTACAGTAACCATACCAGGAAGTACTTAATTTATTAAGCTACTGCTTTTCTTAATCTCAGTGTAGATATTTACTGATAAACAGCTACCTACGCAGCATGTTCATGTCGTTCCTAAATGAGCTTTTATCTCTCTCCCCTCACCACAAATCAGATTCTTCTGAGGAGTTCCCAGTACATTATCCTTTCCCCTGTGTAATTACCTTAACAAGCTCCAGCTGTTTTTATTCTCAGAAGCGATACTCCCTGATATATAGCTGCCTACCGCCTTCGTAAGTGCAGGTCCTAAATGAGCTTTTTTCTCTGTTCCCTCACCACAATCCAGATTCTTTTGGGGAGTTACCAGTACAGTAACCATACCAGGAAGTACTTAATTTATTAAGCTACTGCTTTTCTTAATCTCAGTGGAGATATTTACTGATAAACAGCTACCTACGCAGCATGTTCATGTCGTTCAAAATGAGCTTTTATCTCTCTCCCCTCACGACAAATCAGATTCTTTTGAGGAGTTCCCAGTACATTATCCTTTCCCCTGTGTAATTACCTTAACAAGCTCCAGCTGTTTTTATACTCAGAAGGTTTACTCCCTGATATACAGCTGCCTACCACCTTCGTAAGTGCAGGTCCTAAATGAGCTTTTTTCTCTGTTCTCTCACCACAATCCAGATTCTTTTGGGGAGTTAACAGTACAGTAATCATACCAGGAAGTACTTAATTTATTAAGCTACTGCTTTTCTTAATCTCAGTGGAGATATTTACTGATAAACAGCTACGTACGCAGCATGTTCATGTCGTTCCTAAATGAGCTTTTATCTCTGTCCCCTCACCACAAATCAGATTCTTCTGAGGAGTTCCCAGTACTTTACCCTTTCCCCTGTGTAATTACCTTAACAAGCTCCAGCTGTTTTTATTCTCAGAAGATTTACTCCCTGATATACAGCTGCCTACCGCCTTCGTAAGTGCAGGTCCTAAATGAGCTTTTTTGTCTGTTCCCCTCACCACAATCCAGATTCTTTTGGGGAGTTACCAGTACAGTAACCATTCCTGGAAGTACTTAATTTATTAAGCTACTGCTTTTCTTAATCTCAGTGGAGATATTTACTAATAAACAGCTACCTACGCAGCATGTTCATGTCGTTCCTAAATGAGCTTTTATCTCTCTCCCCTCACCACAAATCAGATTCTTCTGAGGAGTTCCCAGTACATTATCCTTTCCCCTGTGTAATTACCTTAACAAGCTCCAGCTGTTTTTATTCTCAGAAGCGATACTCCCTGATATACAGCTGCCTACCCCCTTCGTAAGTGCAGGTCCTAATGAGCTTTTTTCTCTGTTCCCTCACCACAATCCAGATTCTTTTGGGAGTTACCAGTACAGTAACCATACCAGGAAGTACTTAATTTATTAAGCTACTGCTTTTCTTAATCTCAGTGGAGATATTTACTGATAAACAGCTACCTACGCAGCATGTTCATGTCGTTCCTAAATGAGCTTTTCTCTCTCTCCCCTCACCACAAATCAGATTCTTCTGAGGAGTTCCCAGTACATTATCCTTTTCCCTGTGTAATTACCTTAACAAGCTCCAGCTGTTTTTATTCTCAGAAGGTTTACTCCCTGATATACAGCTGCCTACCCCCTTCGTAAGTGCAGATCCTAAATGAGCTTTTTTCTCTGTTCCCTCACCACAATCCAGATTCTTTTGGGGAGTTATCAGTACAGTAACCATACCAGGAAGTACTTAATTTATTAAGCTACTGCTTTTCTTAATCTCAGTGGAGATATTTACTGATAAACAGCTACGTACGCAGCATGTTCATGTCGTTCCTAAATGAGCTTTTATCTCTCTCCCCTCACCACAAATCAGATTCTTCTGAGGAGTTCCCAGTACATTATCCTTTTCCCTGTGTAATTACCTTAACAAGCTCCAGCTGTTTTTATTCTCAGAAGGTTTACTCCCTGATATACAGCTGCCTACCCCCTTCGTAAGTGCAGGTCCTAAATGAGCTTATTTCTCTGTTCCCTCACCACAATCCAGATTCTTTTGGGGAGTTACCAGTACAGTAACCATACCAGGAAGTACTTAATTTATTAAGCTACTGCTTTTCTTAGTCTCAGTGGAGATATTTACTGATAAACAGCTACCTACGCAGCATGTTCATGTCGTTCCTAAATGAGCTTTTATCTCTCTCCCCTCACCACAATCAGATTCTTCTGAGGAGTTCCCAGTACATTACTCTTTCCCCTGTGTAACTACCTTAACATGCTCCAGCTGTTTTATTCTCAGAATTTTTACTCCCTGATATACAGCTCCCTACCCCCTTCGTAAGTGCAGGTCCTAAATGAGATTTTTTCTCTGTTCCCTCACCACAATCCAGATTTTTTTGGGGAGTTACCAGTACAGTAACCATACAAAAAAGTACTTAATTTATTAAGCTACTGCTTTTCTTAATCTCAGTGGAGATATTTACTGATAAACAGCTACCTACGCAGCATGTTCATGTCGTTCCTAAATGAGCTTTTATCTCTCTCCCCTAACCACAAATCAGATTCTTCTGAGGAGTTCCCAGTACATTATCCTTTCCCCTGTGTAATTACCTTAACAAGCTCCAGCTGTTTTTATTCTCAGAAGGTTAACTCCCTGATATACAGCTCCCTACCCCCTTCGTAAGTGCAGGTCCTAAATGAGCTTTTTTCTCGGTTCCCTCACCACAATCTAGATTGTTTAGGGGAGTTAGCAGTACAGTATCCATACCAGGAAGTACTTAATTTATTATGCTACTGCTTTTCTTAATCTCAGTGGAGATATTTACTGATAAACAGCTACGTATTCAGAATGTTCCTGTCGTACCTAAATGAGCTTTTATCTCTCTCCCCTCACCACAAATCAGACTCTTCTGAGGAGTTCCCAGTACATTATCCTTTCCCCTGTGTAATTACCTTAACAAGCTCCAGCTGTTTTTATTCTCAGAAGGTTTACTCCCTGATATACCGCTTCCTAACACTTCGTAAGTGCAGGTCTTAAATGAGCTTTTTTCTCTATTCCCTCACCACAATCCAGATTCTTTTGGGGAGTTACCAGTACAGTAACCATACCAGGAAGTACTTAATTTATTAAGCTACTGCTTTTCTTAATCTCAGTGGAGATATTTACTGATAAACAGCTACCTACGCAGCTCGTTCATGTCGTTCCTAAATGAGCTTTTATCTCTCTCCCCTCACCACAATTCAGATTCTTCTGAGGAGTTCCCAGTATATTATCCTTTCTCCTGTGTAATTACCTTAACAAGCTCCAGCTGTTTTTATTCTCAGAAGGTTTACTCCCTGATATACAGCTGCCTACCACCTTCGTAAGTGCAGGTCCTAAATGAGCTTTTTTCTCTGTTCCCTCACCACAATCCAGGTTCTTTTGGGGAGTTACTAGTACAGTAACCATACCAGGAAGTACTTAATTTATTAAGCTACTGCTTTTCTTAATCTCAGTGGAGATATTTACTGATAAACAGCTACCTACGCCGCATGTTCATGTCGTTCCTAAATGAGCTTCTTTTTCTGTTACCTCACCACAATCCAGATTCTTTTGGGGAGTTACCAGTACAGTAACCATACCAGGAAGTACTTAATTTATTAAGCTACTGCTTTTCTTAATCTCAGTGGAGATATTTACTGATAAACAGCTACCTACGCAGCATGTTCATGTCGTTCCTAAATGAGCTTTTATCTCTCTCCCCTCACCACAAATCAGATTCTTCTGAGGAGTTCCCAGTACATTATCCTTTCCCCTGTGTAATTACCTTAACAAGCTCCAGCTGTTTTTATTCTCAGAAGGTTTACTCCCTGATATACAGCTGCCTAACCCCTTCGTAAGTGTAGGTCCTATATGAGCTTTTTTCTCTGTTCCCTCACCACAATCCAGATTCTTTTGGGGATTTACCAGTACAGTAACCATACCAGGAAGTACTTAATTTATTAAGCTACTGCTTTTCTTAATCTCAGTGGAGATATTTACTGATAAACAGCTACCTACGCAGCATGTGCATGTCGTTCCTAAATGAGCTTTTATCTCTCCGCTCACCACAAATCAGATTCTTCTGAGGAGTTCCCAGTACATTATCCTTTCCCCTGTGTAATTACCTTAACAAACTCCAGCTGTTTTTATTCTCAGAAGGTTTACTCCCTGATATACAGCTGCCTACCCCCTTCGTAATTGCAGGTCATAAATGAGGTTTTTTCTCTGTTCCCTCACCACAATCCAGATTCTTTTGGGGAGTTACCAGTATAGTAACCATACCAGGAAGTACTTAATTTATTAAGCTACTGCTTTTCTTAATCTCATTGGAGATATTTAGTGATAAACAGCTACCTACGCAGCATGTTCATGTCGTTCTTAAATGAGCTTTTATCTCTCTCCCCTCACCACAAATCAGATTCTTCTGAGGAGTTCCCAGTACATTATCCTTTCCCCTGTGTAATTACCTTAACAACCTCCAGCTGTTTTTTTTCTCAGAAGGTTTACTCCCTGATATACAGCTGCCTACCCCCTTCGTAAGTGCAGGTCCTATATGAGCTTTTTTCTCTGTTCCCTCACCGCAATCCAGATTCTTTTGGGGAGTTACCAGTACAGTAAACATACCAGGAAGTACGTAATTTATTAAGCTACTGCTTTTCTTAATCTCAGTGGAGATATTTACTGATAAACAGCTACCTACGCAGCATGTTCATGTCGTTCCTAAATGAGCTTTTATCTTCTCCCCTCACCACAAATCAGATTCTTCTGAGGAGTTCCCAGTACATTATCCTTTCCCCTGTGTAATTACCTTAACAAGCTCCAGCTGTTTTTATTCTGAGAAGGTTTACTCCCTGATATTCATCTGCCTACCCACTTCGTATGTGCAGGTCCTAAATGAGCTTTTTTCTCTGTTCCCTCACCACAATCCAGATTCTTTTGGGGAGTTACCAGTACAGTATCCATACCAGGAAGTACTTAATTTATTAAGCTACTGCTTTTCTTAATCTCAGTGGAGATATTTACTGATAAACAGCTACCTACGCAGCATGTTCATGTCGTTCCTAATGAGCATTTATCTCTCTCCATTCACCACAAATCAGATTCTTCTGAGGAGTTCCCAGTACATTATCCTTTCCCCTGTGTAATTACCTTAACAAGCACCAGCTGTTTTTATTCTCAGAAGTTTTACTCCCTGATATACAGCTGCCTACCCCCTTCGTAAGTGCAGGTCATTAATGAGCTTTTTTCTCTGTTCCCTCACCACAATCCAGATTCTTTTGGGGAGTTACCAGTACAATAACCATACCAGGAAGTACTTAATTTATTAAGCTACTGCTTTTCTTAATCTCAGTGGAGATATTTTCTGATAAACAGCTACCTACGCAGCATGTTCATGTCGTTCTTTATTAGCTATTATCTCTCTCCGCTCACCATAAATCAGATTCTTCTGAGGACTTCCCAGTACATTATCCTTTCCCCTGCGTAATTACCTTAACAAGCTCCAGCTATTTTTATTCTCAGAAGGTTTACTCCCTGATATACAGCTGCCTACCCCCTTCGTAAGTGCAGGTCCTAAATGAGCTTTTTTCTCTGTTCCCTCACCACAATCCAGATTCTTTTGGGGAGTTACCAGTACAGTAACCATACCAGGAAGTACTTAATTTATTAAGTTACTGCTTTTCTTAATATCAGTGGAGATATTTACTGAAAAACAGCTACCTACGCAGCATGTTCATGTCGTTCTTAAATGAGCTTTTATCTCTCTCCCCTCACCACAAATCAGATTCTTCTGAGGAGTTCCCAGTACATTATCCTTTCCCCTGTGTAATTACCTTAACAAGCTCCAGCTGTTTTTATTCTCAGAAGCGATACTCCCTGATATACAGCTGCCTACCCCCTTCGTAAGTGCAGGTCCTAAATGAGCTTTGTTCCCTTTTCCCTCACCACAATCCAGATTCTTTTGGGGAGTTACCAGTACAGTAACCATACCAGGAAGTACTTAATTTATTAAGCTACTGCTTTTCTTAATCTCAGTGGAGATATTTACTGATAAACAGCTACCTACGCAGCATGTACATGTCGTTCAAAATGAGCTTTTATCTCTCTCCCCTCACGACAAATCAGATTCTTTTGAGGAGTTCCCAGTACATTATCCTTTCCCCTGTGTCATTACCTTAACAAGCTCCAGCTGTTTTTATTCTCAGAGGCGATACTCCCTGATATACAGCTACCTACCCCCTTCGTAAGTGCAGGTCCTAAATGAGCTTTTTTCTCTGTTCCCTCACCACAATCCAGATTCTTTTGGGGAGTTACCAGTACAGTAACCATTCCAGGAAGTACTTAATTTATTAAGCTACTGCTTTTCTTAATCTCAGTGGAGATATTTACTGATAAACAGCTACCTACGCAGCATGTTCATGTCGTTCCTAAATGAGCTTTTATCTCTCTCCCCTCACCACAAATCAGATTCTTCTGAGGAGTTCCCAGTACATTATCCTTTCCCCTGTGTAATTACCTTAACAAGCTCCAGCTGTTTTTATTCTCAGAAGGTTTACTCCCTGATATACAGCTGCCTACCCCCTTCGTAAGTGCAGGTCCTAAATGAGCAATTTCTCTGTTCCCTCACCACAATCCAGATTCTTTTGGGGAGTTACCAGTACAGTAACCATACCAGGAAGTACTTAGTTTATTAAGCTACTGCTTTTCTTAATCTCAGTGGAGATATTTACTGATAAACAGCTACCTACGCAGCATGTTCATGTCGTTCCTAAATGAGCTTTTATCTCTCTCCCCTCACCACAAATCAGATTCTTCTGAGGAGTTCCCAGTACATTATCCTTTTCCCTGTGTAATTACCTTAACAAGCTCCAGCTGTTTTTATTCTCAGAAGGTTTACTCCCTGATATACAGCTGCCTACCCCCTTCGTAAGTGCAGGTCCTAAATGAGCTTATTTCTCTGTTCCCTCACCACAATCCAGATTCTTTTGGCGAGTTACCAGTACAGTAACCATACCAGGAAGTACTTAATTTATTAAGCTACTGCTTTTCTTAGTCTCAGTGGAGATATTTACTGATAAACAGCTACCTACGCAGCATGTTCATGTCGTTCCTAAATGAGCTTTTATCTCTCCCCCTCACCACAATCAGATTCTTCTGAGGAGTTCCCAGTACATTATTCTTTCCCCTGTGTAACTACCTTAACAAGCTCCAGCTGTTTTATTCTCAGAATTTTTACTCCCTGATATACAGCTCCCTACCCCCTTCGTAAGTGCAGGTCCTAAATGAGCTTTTTTCTCTGTTCCCTCACCACAATCCAGATTCTTTTGGGAGTTACCAGTACAGTAACCATACAAAACAGTACTTAATTTATTAAGCTACTGCTTTTCTTAATCTCAGTGGAGATATTTACTGATAAACAGCTACCTACGCAGCATGTTCCTGTCGTTCCTAAATGAGCTTCTTTCTCTGTTCCCTCACCACAATCCAGATTCTTTTGGGGAGTTACCAGTACAGTAACCATACCAGGAAGTACTTAATTTATTAAGCTACTGCTTTTCCTAATCTCTGTGGAGATATTTACTGATGAAGAGCTACCTACGCAGCATGTTCATGTCGTTCCTAAATGAGCTTTTATCTCTCTCCCCTCACCACAAATCAGATTCTTCTGAGGAGTTCCCAGTACATTATCCTTTCCCCTGTGTAATTACCTTAACAAGCTCCAGCTGTTTTTATTCTCAGAATGGATACTTCCTGATATACAGCTGCCTACCCCCTTCATAAGTGCAGGACCTAAATGAGCTTTTTTCTCTGTTCCCTCTCCACAATCCAGATTCTTTTCGGGAATTACCAGTACAGTAACCATACGTGGAAGAACTTAATTTATTAAACTACTGCTTTTCTTAATCTCAGTGGAGATATTTACTGATAAACAGCTACCTACGCAGCATGTTGATGTCGTTCCTAAATGAGCTTTTATCTCTCTCCCCTCAACACAAATCAGATTCTTCTGAGGAATTCCGAGTACATTATCCTTTCCCCTGTGTAATTACCTTAACAAGCTCCAGCTGCTTTTATTCTCAGAAGTTTTACTCCCTGATATACAGCTGCCTTCCCAATTCGTGAGTGCAGGTCCTAAATGAGCTTTTTTCTCTGTTCCCTCACCACAATCCAGATTCTTTGGGGAGTTACCAGTACCGTAACCGTACCAGGAAGTACTTAATTTATTAAGCTACTGCTTTTCTTAATCTCAGTGGAGATATTTACTGATAAACAGCTACCTATGCAGCATTTTCATGTCGTTCCTAAATGAACTTTTATCTCTCTCCCCTCACCACAAACCAGATTCTTCTGAGGAATTCCGAGTACATTATCCTTTCCCCTGTGTAATTACCTTAACAAGCTCCAGCTGCTTTTATTCTCAGAAGTTTTACTCCCTGATATACAGTTGCCTACCCACTTCGTAAGTGCAGGTCCTAAATGAGCTTTTTCCTGTGTTCCCTCACCACAATCCAGATTCTTTTGGGGAGTTACCAGTACAGTAACCATACCAGGAAGTACTTAATTTATTAAGCTACTGCTTTTCTTAATCTCAGTGGAGATATTTACTGATAAACAGCTACCTGCGCAGCATGTTCATGTCGTTCCTAATGAGCATTAATCTCTCTCCGTTCACCACAAATCAGATTCTTCTAAGGAGTTCCCAGTACATTATCCTTTCCCTGTGTAATTACCTTAACAAGCTCCAGGTGTTTTTATTCTCAGAAGTTTTACTCCCTGATATACAGCTGCCTACCCCCTTCGTAAGTGCAGGTCATTAATGAGCTTTTTTCTCTGTTCCCTCACCACAATCCAGATTCTTTTGGGGAGTTACCAGTACAATAACCATACCAGGAAGTACTTAATTTATTAAGCTACTGCTTTTCTTAATCTCAGTGGAGATATTTTCTGATAAACAGCTACCTACGCAGCATGTTCATGTCGTTCTTTATTAGCTATTATCTCTCTCCGCTCACCATAAATCAGATTCTTCTGAGGACTTCCCAGTACATTATCCTTTCCCCTGCGTAATTACCTTAACAAGATCCAGCTATTTTTATTCTCAGAAGGTTTACTCCCTGATATACAGCTGCCTACCCCCTTCGTAAGTGCAGGTCCTAAATGAGCTTTTTTCTCTGTTCCCTCACCACAATCCAGATTCTTTTGGGGAGTTACCAGTACAGTAACCATACCAGGAAGTACTTAATTTATTAAGTTACTGCTTTTCTTAATATCAGTGGAGATATTTACTGATAAACAGCTACCTACGCAGCATGTTCATGTCGTTCTTAAATGAGCTTTTATCTCTCTCCCCTCACCACAAATCAGATTCTTCTGAGGAGTTCCCAGTACATTATCCTTTCCCCTGTGTAATTACCTTAACAAGCTCCATCTGTTTTTATTCTCAGAAGGTTTACTCCCTGATATACAACTGCCTACCCCCTTCGTAAGTGCAGGTCCTAAATGAGCTTTTTTCTCTGTTCCCTCAGCAAATCCCGATTCTTTTGGGGAGTTACCAGTACAGTAACCATACCAGGAAGTACTTAGTTTATTAAGCTACTGCTTTTCTTAATCTCAGTGGAGATATTTTCTGATAAACAGCTACCTACGCAGCATGTTCATGTCGTTCCTAAATGAGCTTTTATCTCTCTCCCCTCACCACAAATCAGATTCTTCTGAGGAGTTCCCAGTACATTATTCTTTCCCCTGTGTAATTACCTTAACAAGCTCCAGCTGTTTTTATTCTCAGAAGGTTTACTCCCTGATATACAGCTGCCTATCCCCTTCGTAAGTGCAAGTATTAAATGAGCTTTTTTCTCTGTTCCCTCACCACAATCCAGATTCTTTTGGGGAGTTACCAGTACAGTAACCATACCAGAAAGTACTTAATTTATTAAGCTAATGCTTTTCTTAATGTCAGTGGAGATATTACTGAAAAACAGCTACATACGCAGCATGTTCATGTCGTTCCTAAATGAGCTTTTTTCTCTGTTCCCTCACCACAATCCAGATTCTATTCGGGAGTTACCAGTACAGTATCCATACAAGGAAGTACTTAATTTATTAAGCTACTGCTTCTCTTAATCTCAGTGGAGATTTTTACTGACAAACAGCTACGTATGCAGCATGTTCATGTCGTTCCAAAATGAGCTTTTATCGCTCTCCCTCACCACAAATCAGATTCTTCTGAGGAGTTCCCAGTACATTATCCTTTCCCCTGTGTAATTACCTTAACAAGCTCCAGCTGTTTTTATTCTCAGAAGCGATACTCCCTGATATACAGCTGCCTACCCCCTTCGTAAGTGCAGGTCCTAAATGAGCTTTGTTCCCTTTTCCCTCACCACAATCCAGATTCTTTTGGGGAGTTACCAGTACAGTAACCATACCAGGAAGTACTTAATTTATTAAGCTACTGCTTTTCTTAATCTCAGTGGAGATATTTACTGATAAACAGCTACCTACGCAGCATGTTCATGTCGTTCAAAATGAGCTTTTATCTCTCTCCCCTCACGACAAAACAGATTCTTTTGAGGAGTTCCCAGTACATTATCCTTTCCCCTGTGTAATTACCTTAACAAGCTCCGGCTGTTTTTATTCTCAGAGGCGATACTCCCTGATATACAGCTACCTACCCCCTTCGTAAGTGCAGGTCCTAAATGAGCTTTTTTCTCTGTTCCCTCACCACAATCCAGATTCTTTTGGGGAGTTACCAGTACAGTAACCATTCCAGGAAGTACTTAATTTATTAAGCTACTGCTTTTCTTAATCTCAGTGGAGATATTTACTGATAAACAGCTACCTACGCAGCATGTTCATGTCGTTCCTAAATGAGCTTTTATCTCTCTCCCCTCACCACAAACCAGATTCTTCTGAGGAGTTCCTAGTACATTATCCTTTCCCCTGTGTAATTACCTTAACAAGCTCCAGCTGTTTTTATTCTCAGAAGCGATACTCCCTGATATACAGCTGCCTACCCCCTTCGGAAGTGCAGGTCCTAAATGAGCTTTTTTCTCTGTTCCCTCACCACAATCCAGATTCTTTTGGGGAGTTAACAGTACAGTAACCATACCAGGAAGTACTTAATTTATTAAGCTACTGCTTTTCTTAATCTCAGTGGAGATATTTACTGATAAACAGCTACCTACGCAGCATGTTCATGTCGTTCCTAAATGAGCTTTTATCTCTCTCCCCTCACCACAAATCAGATTCTTCTGAGGAGTTCCCAGTACATTATCCTTTCCCCTGTGTAATTACCTTAACAAGCTCCAGCTGTTTTTATTCTCAGAAGGTTTACTCCCTGATATACAGCTGCCTACCCCCTTCGTAAGTGCAGGTCCTAAATGAGCAATTTCTCTGTTCCCTCACCACAATCCAGATTCTTTTGGGGAGTTACCAGTACAGTAACCATACCAGGAAGTACTTAATTTATTAAGCTACTGCTTTTCTTAATCTCAGTGGAGATATTTACTGATAAACAGCTACCTACGCAGCACGTTCCTGTCGTTCCTAAATGAGCTTCTTTCTCTGTTCCCTCACCACAATCCAGATTCTTTTGGGGAGTTACCAGTACAGTAACCATACCAGGAAGTACTTAATTTATTAAGCTACTGCTTTTCCTAATCTCTGTGGAGATATTTACTGATAAAGAGCTACCTACGCAGCATGTTCATGTCGTTCCTAAATGAGCTTTTATCTCTCTCCCCTCACCACAAATCAGATTCTTCTGAGGAGTTCCCAGTACATTATCCTTTCCCCTGTGTAATTACCTTAACAAGCTCCAGCTGTTTTTATTCTCAGAATGGATACTTCCTGATATACAGCTGCCTACCCCCTTCATAAGTGCAGGTCCTAAATGAGCTTTTTTCTCTGTTCCCTCTCCACAATCCAGATTCTTTTCGGGAATTTCCAGTACAGTAACCATACGTGGAAGAACTTAATTTATTAAACTACTGCTTTTCTTAATCTCAGTGGAGATATTTACTGATAAACAGCTACCTTCGCAGACTGTTCATGTCGTTCCTAAATGAGCTTTAATCTCTCTCCCCTCATCACAAATCAGATTGTCTGAGGAGTTCCCAGTATATTATCCTTTCCCCTGTGTAATTACCTTAACAAGCTCCAGCTGTTTTTATTCTTAGAAGGGATTCTCCCTGATATACAGCTGCCTACACCCTTCGTATGTGCAGGTCCTAAATGAGCTTTTTTCTCTGTTCCCTCACCACAATCCAGATTCTTTTGGGGAGTTACCAGTACAGTAACCATACCAGGAAGTACTTAATTTATTAAGCTACTGCTTTTCTTAATCTCAGTGGAGCTATTTACTGATAAACAGCTACATACGCAGCATGTTCATGTCGTTCCTAAATGAGCTTTTATCTCTCTCCCCTCACCACTAATCAGATTCTTCTGAGGAGATCCCAGTACATTATCCTTTCCCCTGTGTAATTAACTTAACAAGCTCCTGCTGTTTTTATTCTCAGAAGGTTTCCTCCCTGATATACAGCTGCCTACCCCCTTCGCAAGTGCAGGTCCTAAATGAGCTTTTTTCTCTGTTTCCTCACCACAATCCAGATTCTTTTGGGGAGTTACCAGTACAGTAACCACACCAGAAAGTACTTAATTTCTTTTGCTACTGCTTTTCTTAATCTCAGTGGAGATATTTAGTGATAAACAGCTACCTACGCAGCATGTTGATGTCGTTCCTAAATGAGCTTTTATCTCTCTCCCCTCAACACAAATCAGATTCTTCTGAGGAATTCCGAGTACATTATCCTTTCCCCTGTGTAATTACCTTAACAAGCTCCAGCTGCTTTTATTCTCAGAAGTTTTACTCCCTGATATACAGCTGCCTTCCCCCTTCGTGAGTGCAGGTCCTAAATGAGCTTTTTTCTCTGTTCCCTCACCACAATCCAGATTCTTTGGGGAGTTACCAGTACCGTAACCGTACCAGGAAGTACTTAATTTATTAAGCTACTGCTTTTCTTAATCTCAGTGGAGATATTTACTGATAAACAGCTACGTATGCAGCATTTTCATGTCGTTCCTAAATGAGCTTTTATCTCTCTCCCCTCACCACAAATCAGATTCTTCTGAGGAATTCCGAGTACATTATCCTTTCCCCTGTGTAATTACCTTAACAAGCTCCAGCTGCTTTTATTCTCAGAAGTTTTACTCCCTGATATACAGCTGCCTATCCCCTTCGTAAGTGCAGGTCTTAAATGAGCTTTTTTCTCTGTTCCCTCACCACAATCCAGATTCTTTTGGGGAGTTACCAGTAAAGGAACCATACCACGAAGTACTTACTTTATTAAGCTACTGCTTTTCTTAATCTCAATGGAGATATTTACTGATAAACATCTACATATGCAGCATTTTCATGTCCTTCCTAAATGAGCTTTAATCTCTCTCCCCTCACCACAAATCAGAATCTTCTGAGGAGTTCCCAGTACATTATCCTTTCCCCTGTGTAATTACCTTAACAAGCTCCAGCTGTTTTTATTCTAAGAAAAAATACTCCCTGATATACAGCTGCCTACCAACTTCGTAAGTGCAGGTCCTAAATGTGCTTTTTTCTCTGTTCCCTCACCAAAATCCAGATTCTTTGGGGAGTTACCAGTACAGTAACCATACCAGGAAGTACTTAATTTATTAAGCTACTGCTTTTCTTAATCTCAGTGGAGCTATTTACTGATAAACAGCTACCTATGTAGCATTTTCATGTCGTTCCTAAATGAGCTTTTATCGCTCTCCCCTCACCAAAAATCAGATTCTTCTGAGGAGTTCCCAGTACATTATCTTTCCCTTGTGTAATTACCTTAACAAGCTCCAGCTGTTTTTATTCTCAGAAGGGATACTCCCTGATGTACAGCTGCCTAACCCCTTCGTAATTGCAGGTACTAAATGAGCTTTTTTCTCTGTTCCCTCACCACCATCCAGATTCTTCTGGGGAGTTACCAGTACAGTAACCATACCTGGAAGAACTTAATTTATTAAACGACTGCTTTTCTTAATCTCAGTGGAGATATTTACTGATAAACAGCTACCTACACAGCATTTTCATGTCGTTCCTAAATGAGCTTTTATCTCTCTCCCCTCACCACATATCAGATTCTTCTGAGGAGTTCCCAGTACATTATCTTTCCCCTGTGTAATTACCTTAACAAGCTCCAGCTGTTTTTATTCTCAGAAGGGATACTCCCTGATGTACAGCTGCCTAACCCCTTCGTAATTGCAGGTACTAAATGAGCTTTTTTCTCTGTTCCCTCACCACAATCCAGATTCTTTTGGGGAGTTACCAGTACAGTAACCATACCAGGAAGTACTTAATTTATTAAGCTCCTGCTTTTCTTAATCTCAGTGGAGATATTTACTGATAAACAGCTACCTACGCATCATTTTCATGACGTTCTTAAATGAGCTTTTTTCTCTCTCCCTTCACCACAAATCAGATTCTTCTGAGGAGTTCCCAGTACATTATCCTTTCCCCTGTGTAATTATCTTAACAAGCTCCAGCTGTTTTTATTCTCAGAAGGGATACTCCCTGATATACAGCTGCCTACCCCCTTCGTAATTGCAGGTACTAAATGAGCTTTTTTCTCTGTTCTCTCACCACAATCCAGATTCTTTTGGGGAGTTACCAGTACAGTAACCATACCAGGAAGTACTTAATTTATTAAGCTACTGCTTTTCTTATTCTCAGTGGAGATATTTACTGATAAACAGCTACATATACAGCATTTTCATGTCGTTCCTAAATGAGCTTTTATCTCTCTCCCCTCACCACAAATCAGACTCTTCTGAGGAGTTCCCAGTACATTATCCTTTCCCCTGTGTAATTACCTTAACAAGCTCCAGCTGTTTTTATTCTCAGAAGGGATACTCCCTGATATACAGCTGCCTACCCCCTTCGTAAGTTCAGGTCCCAAATGAGCTTTTTTCTCTGTTCCCTCACCACAATCCAGATTCTTTTGCGGAGTTACCAGTACAGTAACCAGAACAGGAAGTACATAATTTATTAAGCTACTGCTTTTCTTAATCTCAGTGGAGATATTTACTGATAAACAGGTACCTACGCAGCATGTTCATGTCGTTACTAAATGAGCTTTTATCTCTCTCCCCTCACCACAAATCAGATTCTTCTGAGGAGTTCCAGTACATTATCCTTTCCCCTGTGTAATTACCTTAACAAGCTCCAGCTGTTTTTACTCTCAGAATGGACACTCCCTGATATACAACTGCCTACCCCCTTCGTAAGTGCAGGTCCTAAATGAGCTTTTTTCTCTGTTCCCTCACCACAATCCAGATTCTTTTGGGGAGTTACCAGTACAGTACCCATACCAGGACGTACTTAATTTATTAAGCTACTGCTTTTCTTAATCTCATTGGCGATATTTACTGATAAACAGCTACATAAGCAGCATGTTCATGTCGTTCCTAAATGAGCTTTAATCTCTCTCCCCTCACCACAAATCAGAATCTTCTGAGGAGTTCCCAGTACATTATCCTTTCCCCTGTGTAATTACCTTAACAAGCTCCAGCTGTTTTTATTCTCAGAAGGGATACTCCCTGATATACAGCTGCCTACCCCCTTCATAAGTTCAGGTCCTAAATGAGCTTTTTTCTCTGTTCCCTCACCACAATCCAGATTCTTTTGCGGAGTTACCAGTACAGTAACCAGAACAGGAAGTACATAATTTATTAAGCTACTGCTTTTCTTAATCTCAGTGGAGATATTTACTGATAAACAGCTACTTACGCAGCATGTTCATGTCGTTATTAATGAGCTTTTATCTCTCTCCCCTCACCACAAATCAGATTCTTCTGAGGAGTTCCAGTACATTATCCTTTCCCCTGTGTAATTACCTTAACAAGCTCCACCTGTTTTTATTCTCAGATGGGATACTCCCTGATATACAGCTGCCTACCCCCTTCGTAAGTGCAGGTCCTAAATGAGCTTTTTTCTCTGTTCCCTCACCACAATCCAGAGTGTTTTGGAGAGTTACCAGTACAGTTACCATACCAGGAAGTACTTAATTTATTAAGCTACTGCTTTTCTTAATCTCAGTGGAGATATTTACTGATAAACAGCTACCTACCCAGCATGTTCCTGTCGTTCCTAAATGAGATTTTATCTCTCCCCCTCACCACAAATCAGATTCTTCTGAGGAGTTCCCAGTACATTATCCTTTTCCCTGTGTAATTACCTTAACAAACTCCAGCTGCTTTTATTCTCAGAAGTTTTAGTCCCTGATATACAGCTGCCTACCCCCTTCGTAAGTGCAGGTCCTAAATGAGCTTTATTCTCGGTTCCCTCACCACAATCCAGTTCTTTTGGGGAGTTACCAGTACAGTAACCATACCAGGAAGTACTTAATTTATTAAGTTACTGCTTTTCTTAATCTCAGTGGAGATATTTACTGATAAACAGCTACATATGCAGCATTTTCATGTCATTCCTAAATGAGCTTTCATCTCTCTCCCTTCAACACAAATCAGATTCTTCTGAGGAGTTCCCAGTACATTATCCTTTCACTTGTGTAATTACCTTAACAAGCTCTAGCCGTTTTTATTCTCAGAAGGGTTACTCCCTGATATACAGTTGCCTACCCCCTTCGTAATTGGACGTCCTAAATGAGCTTTTTTCTCTGTTCTCTCAAAACAATCCAGATTCTTTTGGGGAGTTACCAGTACTGTAACCATACCAGGAAGTACTTAATTTATTAAGCTACTGCTTTTCTTAATCTCAGTGGAGATATTTACTGATAAACAGCTACCTACGCAGCATGTTCATGTCGTTCCTAAATGAGCTTTTATCTCTCCCCCTCACCACAAATCAGATTCTTCTGAGGAGTTCCCAGTTCATTATTCTTTTCCCTGTGTAATTACCTTAACAAGCTCCAGCTGCTTTTATTCTCAGAAGTTTAGTCCGTGATATACAGCTGCCTATCCCCTTCGTAAGTGCAGGTCCTAAATGAGCTTTTTTCTCTGTTCCCTCACCACAATCCAGATTCTTTTGGGGAGTTACCAGTACAGTAATCATACCAGGAAGTACTTAATTTATTAAGCTACTGCTTTTCTTAATCTCTGTGGAGATATTTACTGATAAACAGCTACCTATGCAGCATGTTCATGTCGTTCCTAAATGAGCTTTTATCTCTCTCCGCTCACCACAAATCAGATTCTTCTGAGGAGTTCCCAGTACATTATCCATTCCCCTGGGTAATTACCGTAACAAGCTCCAGCTGTTTTTATTTTCAGAAGGTTTACTCCCTGATATACAGCTGCCTACCCCCTTCGTAATTGCAGGTCCTAAATGAGCTGTTTTCTCGGTTCTCTCACCACAATCCTGATTCTTTGGGGAGTTACCAGTACAGTAACCATACCAGGAAGTACTTAATTTATTAAGCTACTGCTTTTCTTAATCTCAGTGGAGATATTTACTGATAAACAGGTACCTACGCAGCATGCTCATGTCATTCCTAAATGAGCTTTTATCTCTCTCCCCTCACCACAAATCAGATTCTTCTGAGGAATTCCCAGTACATTATCCTTTCCCCTGTGTAATTACCTTAACATGTTCCAGCTGTTTTTATTCTCAGATGGTTTACTCCCTGATATACAGCTGCCTACCCCCTTCGTAATGCAGGTCCTAAATGAGCTTTTTTCTCTGTTCCCTCACCACAATCCAGATTCTTTTGGGGAGTTACCAGTACAGTAACCATACCAGGAAGTACTTAATTTATTAAGCTACTGCTTTTCTTAATCTCATTGGAGATATTTACTGATAAACAGCTACATATGCAGCATTTTTATGTTGTTCCTAAATGAGCTTTCATCTCTCTCCCCTCACCACAAATCAGATTCTTCTTAGGAGTTCCCAGTACATTATTCTTTCCCCTGTGTAATTACCTTAACAAGCTCCAGCTGTTTTTATTCTCAGAAGGGATACTCCCTGATATACAGCTGCCTACCCCCTTCGTAATTGCAGGTCCTAAATGAGCTTCTTTCTGTGTTCCCTCACCACAATCCAGATTCTTTGGGGAGTTACCAGTAGAGTAACCATACCAGGAAGTACTTAATTTATTAAGCTACTGCTTTTCTTTATCCCAGTGGAGATATTTACTGATAAACAGCTACCTACGCAGCATGTTCATGTCTTTCCTAAATGAGCTTTTATCTCTCTCCCCGCACCACAAATTACATTCTTCTGAGGAGTTCCCAGTACATTATCCTTTCCCCTGTGTAATTACCTAAACAAGCTCCAGCTGTTTTTATTCTCAGAAGGTTCACGCCCTGATATACTGCTGCCTACCCCCTTCGTAAGTGCAGTTCCTAAATGAGCTTTTTTCTCTGTTCCCTCACCACAATCCAGATTCTTTAGGGGAGTTACCAGTACAGTAACCATACCAGGAAGTACTTAATTTATTAAGCTACTGCTTTTCTTAATCTCATTGGAGATATTTACTTATAAACAGCTACCTACGCAGCATGTTAAAGTAGTTCCTAAATGAGCTTTTATCTCTCTCCCCTCACCACAAATCAAATTCTTCTGAGGAGTTCCCAGTACATTATCCTTTCCCCTGTGTAATTACCTTAACAAGCTCCAGCTGTTTCTATTCTCAGAAGGGATACTCCCTGATATACAGCTGCCTACCCCCTTCGTAAGTGCAGGTCCTAAATGAGCTTTTTTCTCTGTTCCCTCACCACAATCCAGATTCTTTTGCGGAGTTACCAGTACAGTAACCATACCAGGAAGTACTTAATTTATTTAGCTACTGCTTTTCTTAATCACAGTGGAGATATTTACTGATAAACAGCTACCTACGCAGCATATTCATGTCGTTCCTAAATGAGCTTTTATCTCTCCCCCTCACCAGGAATTAGATTCTTCTGAGGAGTTCCCAGTACATTATCCTTTCCCCTGTGTAATTACCTTAACAAGCACCAGCTGTTTTTATTCTCAGAAGGGATACTCCCTGATATACAGCTGCCTACCCCCTTCGTAAGTGCAGGTCCTAAATGAGCTTTTTTCTCTGTTCCCTCACCACAATCCATATTTTTTGGGGAGTTACCAGTACAGTAACCATACCAGGAAGTACTTAATTTATTAAGCTACTGCTTTTCTTAATCGCAGTGGAGATATTACTGATAAACAGCTACCTACGCAGCATGCTCATGTCGTTCCTAAATGAGCTTTTATCTCTCTCCCCTCACCACAAATCAGATTCTTCTGAAGAATTCCCAGTACATTATCCTTTCCCCTGTGTAATTACCTTAACAAGTTCCAGCTGTTTTTATTCTCAGAAGGTTTACTCCCTGATATACAGCTTCCTACCCCCTTCGTAAGTGCAGGTCCTAAATGAGCTTTTTTCTCTGTTCCCTCACCACAATCCAGATTCGTTTGGGGAGTTACCAGTACAGTAACCATACCAGGAAGTACTTAATTTATTAAGCTTCTGCTTTTCTAAATCTCAGTGGAGATATTTACTGATAAACAGCTACCTACGCAGCATGTTCATGTCGTTCCTAAATGGGCTTTTATCTCTCCTCCTCACCACAAATCAGATTCTTCTGAGGAGTTCCCAGGACATTATCCTTTCCCCTGTGTAATTACCTTAAAAAGCTCCAGCTGTTTTTATTCTCAGAAGGGATACTCCCTGATATACAGCTGCCTACCCCCTTCGTAAGTGCAGGTCCTAAATGAGCTTTTTTCTCTGTTCCCTCACCACAATCCAGATTCTTTTGGGGAGTTACCAGTACAGTAACCATACCAGGAAGTACTTAATTTATTAAGCTACTGCTTTTCTTAATCTCAGTGGAGATATTTACTGATAAACAGCTACCTATGCAGCATGTTCATGTCGTTCCTAAATGAGCTTTTATCTCTCTACCCTCACCACAAATCAGATTCTTCTGAGGAGTTCCCAGTACATTACCCTTTCCCCTGTGTAATTACATTAACAAGCTCCAGCTGTTTTTATTCTCAGAAGGTTTACTCCCTGATATACAGCTGCCTAGCCCATTCGTAAGTGCAGGTCCTAAATGAGCTTTTATCTCTCTCCCCTCACCACAAATCAGATTCTTCTGAGGAGTTCCCAGTACATTTTCCTTTCCCCTGTGAAATTACCTTAACAAGCTCCAGCTGTTTTTATTCTAAGAAGCGATACTCCCTGATATACTGCCTCCTACCCCCTTCATAAATGCAGGTCTTAAATGAGCTCTTATCTCTCTCCCCTCACCACAAATCAGATTCTTCTGAGGAGTTCCCTGTACATTATCCTTTCCCCTGTGTAATTACCTTAACAAGCTCCAGCTGTTTTTATTCTCAGAAGTTTTACTCCCTGATATACAGCTGCCTACCCTCTTCGTAAGTGCAGGTCCTAAATGAGCTTTTTTCTCTGTTCCCTCACCACAATCCAGATTATTTTGGGGAGTTACCAATACAGTAACCATACCAGGAAGTACTTAATTTATTAAGCTACTGCTTTTCTTAATCTCAGTGGAGATATTTCCTGATAAACAGCTACCTATGCAGCATTTTCATGTCGTTCCTAAATGAGCTTTTATCTCTCTCCCCTCACCACAAATCAGATTCTTCTGAGGAGTTCCCAGTGCATTATCCTTTCCCCTGTGTAATTACCTTAACAAGCTCCAGCTGTTTTTATTCTCAGAAGGGATACTCCCTGATGTACAGCTGCCTACCCCCTTCGTAATTGCAGGTCCTAAATGAGCTTTTTCTCTGTTCCCTCACCACAATCCAGATTCTTTTGGGGAGTTACCAGTACAGTAACCATACCAGGAAGTACTTAATTTATTAAGCTACTGCTTTTCTTAATCTCAGTGGAGATATTTACTTATAAACACCTACCTACGCAGCATGTTCATGTCGTTCCTAAATGAGCTTTATCTCTCTCCCCTCACCACAAATTAGATTCTTCTGAGGTGTTCCCAGTACATTATCCTTTCCCCTGTGTAATTACCTTAACAAGCTCCAGCTGTTTTTATTCTCAGAAGGTTTACTCCCTTATATAGAGCTGCCTACCCCCTTTCTTGTTGGGTTGTGGACGATCGCTTTCTCCCCCACGGGGAGAATGGCAACCACAAACTCTATGAAAGAGCACTCAGCCTGGCCCTCCGCCAGCGGAAGGCCAAAGGCGTGCTCACATGGGCAAGCGCTAAGTTGAGGACGGGTTGCTGAAGCTTCTCCTCCCCCCAGTCCCCCCACATGTTACCGAGGGCGGAGGCGAAAAGGAAGGCATCAGGGACACGCTGCGGTGGTGAAAAGCGTCTCCAAGAATTTAATATGGAAGGGCACTTATATAGAAGTAATGGCGGGAAAGAAAGGGGGCTGGCCAAAGGGTCAGTCATAGGGTAGGTGTTCACGTTCATCAAGTGACATCACAAAACTTCCCTTTGTGGGCAGGACAACCCCATCATGGTGGCACGCACGTGTTCACCTCCCAAGGGGTGGAGGCCAGAAGGTGGGAGGGACTTCTATTGTCCCAAAGCTGGTGGAAGGGCAGCCTTTCCCAGGCCATAATAAACCCCAACATCTCCCCCTTTTTGTTTTTTTTTTAATGAGCAGGGGATCGTGTAAACACATGGCACGTGTGGGCATAAGGCAAATGCTGACATAAGATCTGTGGGGCCCCTTCCACAAAACTGGGGTGAGGGGTAGGTAAGAGTCCATCCGTCTGGCTAGGTTCAGAAGTCGGAATCCTCAGCTGGTTTCTGCCAAGTGCAGGAAGGTGCCCTCTTTTGCTGGTGAGGTAGAAGCTGAAGCTCTGGCATTCCCGGCAGTTCACAGTAGCTGATAACTCAAGCATAAGTGATTAGTGAAACATTCTTTTATATAAACATTGAAGCCAAGGTGTTAAACCTTTGCATTTACTTTTTTTAAACATTTCTATCATAAAACATTGGGGTTGAGTGTCAATACCCTCAGCTCCTATTTTCTTTCCAACGGGACTCCCCAAGTCTAGCAGCAGGGGGAAAAGAAAGGAAGAAGCATGGTGCAAAATTCCTTTGGTTTCTTTGTGTGACGCTGTAGGCAGTATTGCCACAGCAAAACATTGAGCCATGAGCCGCTCAAGAAGGAATCTAGAAAGCAAACAAGGAAAGGAAGCTTGGTTGCCTCCTACTGTAAGCGGTCCTACTTTCCATATTTTCATGGGAGAGCAGAAGTCCAACATGGTCCTCCTTTTCCTGGAGAGAACAAGAAAACATTTCTCCAGAGCGGGTGCTCTGGGTTTAATTTTCCAATCTGGAAAAACACATATACTGTACTCCATCCCACACTGATTCGGGATGATTTAAAATTTCTGAATAATTAACATAAGCATAACTAATCCTTAATTAATCCTAGGGAATCCTTAATTAATCCTGGGGAATACCTCCCCCTTTTGTTTTTTAAAATTATGACACCGGCGGCCACCAGGCAGGGAGTATGGATGGAGGTCTCGTCTTCTGTAGCTACTTCCTGCTGTCAAGTGGGCGACGTAAATCAAGGGCCCCTGGTCAGCCTGGCAGTCCGGTGTAGCTGGCAAAAAGTCCCCATCATTACCATGAGTATGGTCACTAGGGCCAGAGAGCGCTATGGTTTTTTCCAGCCCCCCCTGAGTCTTTGGGCATACCCAGAAGTTTTTAAGACTGGTGCCTCCAGGGTTTAGGCCTGTGTTAGGGTGACGACTGTGAACGGCAAATTCCCCATTGGTGATCTCAGCAAGAGATGTTATTCTGTCAAAAGACACTTTTGAAAAGGTCAGGCAGAGTATCGACAAGTTCTCAGAGCTGGTTGGCATGAATGGCATAGAACACACCCTGGGCATAAGCCAGGAACAGTTCCCTTTTGGAGCATAAACCCAATTGTAAAGTGAACGAGTAAGGAGAAACGACTGAAAGAAGTGTTTAATGATAGAAAACTGGTTTGGCATAGCCAGTCAGAGGCAAAAAATAAATAAATAAATATATATATACACCTATATACAACTGGCAGAAAAGAAGAAAATGGACAGGAATTATCTCTCTCGATTTCCCGGCTCTGATCCATTTTGAAAGGGTGAAACAAGGCATCTCCCTTTAGGATAATATGGCACCATTCTCCTCTCACTCCACTCCACCTTTCCGTCTCCTGGACTGGCTAAGTCCCAGGAATTTTAACATTTGTGGCTGGAATTGCATTTTTCCATCCGCGTTTGAACTCGGGGCCCGAGCACTGTCCATGAGCACTTTCGCTCAAGGCTAGTGCTCTACCACTTGAGTCACGGTGCTGCTTCAGCCTTTTGTTCGCTCTCTGTGGTTGAGCTCTCAATCTGGCTCTTTGCTGTTTAACTGGGAGGTGGGATTTTGGAGAGATTTTTTCCTTTTGCCCGGGCTGGCTTTGAACTATCCAGGGAGTCATAGTCCTATAAGCCCTTTTTATTCCCAATTGAGCAACAAGGAAAAAACACAACAGAGATAATCCATTTGTAACCCGTTGAGAACTGACCAAAAACTGCTTGTGAAGGTTTGGCTATAACACTTAGAGAACATGAGATTTACATGCCATCAACTTGAATCACGCCGTTGAATCCCACTGGCAAGTGAAAGAGAACACAGATAAATGACAACCAAGGGCAAAGGGTTAAAGCATTGTGGAATCCTCAGTCTCGGAAGTGGCTGCGTCCCTCATCCCCATTTGGCAAGTTCCATGCCATGCGATGGGGAACTCTAGGCAAGGCTGTAGTGGTATCTCTTGCTCACATCTTGCTCTGGGTTGCCTGCAAAATTTCTATATAGATTGGTTAGGGTGTTTAAAATTTTCTCAATATTTCTGGCTCTGGTATATCGATGCCCTTTTGGTTTAAGCAGGGTGAAAAGACTTTTTTAATCACAAAATTCAAAGACTTTCTTAATCACAAAATTTTAAGACTTTCTTAATCACAAAATTTTACCTGGCTAGCTGTGACCACTAACATAACTATGGTGATTTAACCTGGAGTAACTGTTAAGATGGAACTATTGACATCCTACTCAAGGCTCATAAATCATTTGAGCAGCTTCCAATGGGAGAGAGAGCAAAGAATCATTACTAGTGTAACAAGGCAGTTTGGGAACAGACTGTGGTGGCATCTTCCTATATCCAGGAGCTGCCACCGTCCATGCGGCTAGCACATCTGTCCACCTGTATCCTATAAAGTAGTATATTAATCCTGGGTCAGGAAAGCTGAGGTTAATAGTCACATTTGTATGAAGCAATCTCAATTTCTTGATCTTGAGAGTTTATGAGAACACAGGAGAGAAAATGGGAAGGTAAAATCTTAATATGCCAAAGAGTTGTTAAGACTACATGCACACTTAACTTTTAACACACTGAGTATAAAATAACATGCTGATTTTATACCATTATGCTTTTACCACATGTTGCATATTTGAACCTTATGGAAATTTTTATAGGCACCTTTATCTGCATCGAACATCGGGATGGAAACCTATTGTTATGCTTTTAAATCTTACCAACAACCACACGCGCGCGCGCACACACACACACACACAAAAATACCTGAGCGCTATTTAAAATTGCTTTGATTGGCCATTTAAATTTTCTGGAATTCCAGCGGCAAATGATATTAATTTGCCCATAATAGAACCACGTGGTTGAATAAAAAACAAAAGGGAAACCTGTTAATTACACACTCCCAACATGACAGTTTT
>NW_025961456.1:0-44074 GCF_023159225.1 Perognathus longimembris pacificus
ACTCCCTGATATACAGCTGCCTACCCCCTTCGTAAGTGCAGGTCATAAATGAGCTTTTTTCTCTGTTCCCTCACCACAATCCAGATAATTTTGGGGTGTTACCAGTACAGTAACCATACCAGGAAGTACTTAATTTATTAAGCTACTGCTTTTCTTAATCTCAGTGGAGATATTTACTGATAACCAGCTACCTACACAGCATGTTCATGTCGTTCCTAAATGAGCTTTTATCTCTCTCCCCTCACCACAAATCAGATTCTTCTGAGGAGTTCCCAGTACATTATCCTTTCCCCGGTGTAATTACCTTAACAAGCTCCAGCTGTTTTTATTCTCAGAAGGTTTACTCCCTGATATACGGCTGCCTACCCCCTTCGTCAGTGCAGGTCCTAAATGAGCTTTTTTCTCTGTTCCCTCACCACAATCCAGATTCTTTTGGGGAGTTACCAGTACAGTAACCATACCAGGAAGTACTTAATTTATTAAGCTACTGCTTTTCTTAATCTCAGTGGAGATATTTACTGATAAACAGCTACCTACGCAGCATGTTCATGTCGTTCCTAAATGAGCTTTTATCTCTCTCCCCTCACCACAAATCAGATTCTTCTGAGGAGTTCCCAGTACATTATCCTTTCCCCGGTGTAATTACCTTAACAAGCTCCAGCTGTTTTTATTTTCAGAAGGTTTACTCCCTGATATAGAGCTGCCTACCCCCTTCGTAAGTGCACGTCATAAATGAGCTTTTTTCTCTGTTCCCTCACCACAATCCAGATTCTTTTGGGGAGTTACCAGTACAGTAACCATACCAGGAAGTAGTTAATTTATTAAGCTACTGCTTTTTCTTAATCTCAGTGGAGATATTTACTGATAAACAGCTACCTACGCAGCATGTTCATGTCGTTCCTAAATGAGCTTTTACCTCTCTCCCCTCACCACAAATCAGATTCTTCTGAGGAGTTCCCAGTACATTATCCTTTCCCCTGTGTAATTACCTTAACAAGCTCCAGCTGTTTTTATTCTCAGAAGGTTTACTCCCTGATATACAGCTGCCTACCCCCTTCGTAAGTGCAGGTCCTAAATGAGCATTTTTCTCTGTTCCCTCACCACAATCCAGATTCTTTTGGGGAGTTACCAGTACAGTAACCATACCAGGAAGTACTTAATTTATTAAGCTACTGCTTTTCTTAATCTCAGTGGAGATATTTACTGATAAACAGCTTCCTACGCAGCATGTTCATGTCGTTCCTAAATGAGCTTTTATCTCTCTCCGCTCACCACAAATCAGATTCTTCTGAGGAGTTCCCAGTACATTATCCTTTCCCCTGTGTAATTACCTTAACAAGCTCCAGCTGTTTTTATTCTCAGAAGGTTTACTCCCTGATATACAGCTGCCTACCCCCTTCGTAAGTGCAGGTCCTAAATGAGCATTTTTCTCTGTTCCCTCACCACAATCCAGATTCTTTTGGGGTGTTACCAGTACAGTAACCATACCAGGAAGTACTTAATTTATTAAGCTACTGCTTTTCTTAATCTCAGTGGAGATATTTACTGATAAACAGCTTCCTACGCAGCATGTTCATGTCGTTCCTAAATGAGCTTTTATCTCTCTCCGCTCACCACAAATCAGATTCTTCTGAGGAGTTCCCAGTACATTATCCTTTCCCCTGGGTAATTACCTTAACCAGCTCCAGCTGTTTTTATTCTCAGAAGGTTTACTCCCTGATATACAGCTGCCTACCCCCTTCGTGAGTGCAGGTCATAAATGGGCTTTTTTCTCTGTTCCCTCTCCACAATCCAGATGCTTTTGGGGAGTTACAAGTACAGTAACCATACCAGGAAGTACTTAATTTATTAAGCTACTGCTTTTCTTAATCTCAGTGGAGATATTTACTGATAAACAGCTACCTACTCAGCATGTTCATGTCGTTCCTAAATGAGCTTTTATCTTTCTCCCCTCACCGCAAATCAGATTCTTCTGAGGAGTTCCCAGTACATTATCCTTTCCCCTGTGTAGTTACCTTAACAAGCTCCAGCTGTTTTTATTCTCAGAAGGTTTACTCCTGATATAAAGCTGCCTACCCCCTTCGTAAGTGCAGGTCCTATATGAGCTTTTTTCTCTGTTCCCCTCACCACAATCCAGATTCTTTTGAGGAGTTACCAGTACGGTAACCATACCAGGAAGTACTTAATTTATTAAGCTACTGCTTTTCTTAATCTCAGTGGAGATATTTACTGATAAACAGCTACCTACGCAGCATGTTCATGTCGTTCCTAAATGAGCTTTTATCTCTCTCCCCTCACCACAAATCAGATTCTTCTGAGGAGTTCCCAGTACATTATCCTTTCCCCTGTGTAATTACCTTAACAAGCTCCAGCTGTTTTTATTCTCAGAAGGTTTACTCCCTGATATACAGCTGCCTACTCCCTTCGTACCTGCAGGTCCTAAATGAGCTTTTTTCTCTGTTCCCTCACCACAATCCAGATTATTTCGGGGAGTTACCAGTACAGTAACCATACCAGGAAGTACTTAATTTATTAAGCTACTCCTTTTCTTAATCTCAGTGGAGATATTTACTGATAAACAGCTACCTACGCAGCATGTTCATGTCGTTCCTAAATGAGCTTTTATCTCTCTCCCCTCACCACAAAACAGATTCTTCTGAGGAGTTCCCAGTACATTATCCTTTCCCCTGTGTAATTACCTTAACAAGCTGCAGCTGTTTTTATTCTCAGAAGGTTTACTCCCTGATATACAGCTGCCTACCCCCTTCGTAAGTGCTGGTCCTAAATGAGCTTTTTTCTCTGTTCCCTCACCACAATCCAGATTCTTTTGGGGTGTTACCAGTACAGTAACCATACCAGGAAGTACTTAATTTATTAAGCTACTGCTTTTCTTAATCTCAGTGGAGATATTTACTGATAACCAGCTACCTACACAGCATGTTCATGTCGTTCCTAAATGAGCTTTTATCTCTCTCCCCTCACCACAAATCAGATTCTTCTGAGGAGTTCCCAGTACATTATCCTTTCCCCGGTGTAATTACCTTAACAAGCTCCAGCTGTTTTTATTCTCAGAAGGTTTACTCCCTGATATACGGCTGCCTACCCCCTTCGTCAGTGCAGGTCCTAAATGAGCTTTTTTCTCTGTTCCCTCACCACAATCCAGATTCTTTTGGGGAGTTACCAGTACAGTAACCATACCAGGAAGTACTTAATTTATTAAGCTACTGCTTTTCTTAATCTCAGTGGAGATATTTACTGATAAACAGCTACCTACGCAGCATGTTCATGTCGTTCCTAAATGAGCTTTTATCTCTCTCCCCTCACCACAAATCAGATTCTTCTGAGGAGTTCCCAGTACATTATCCTTTCCCCGGTGTAATTACCTTAACAAGCTCCAGCTGTTTTTATTTTCAGAAGGTTTACTCCCTGATATAGAGCTGCCTACCCCCTTCGTAAGTGCAGGTCATAAATGAGCTTTTTTCTCTGTTGCCTCACCACAATCCAGATTCTTTTGGGGAGTTACCAGTAGAGTAACCATACCAGGAAGTAGTTAATTTATTAAGCTACTGCTTTTCTTAATCTCAGTGGAGATATTTACTGATAAACAGCTACCTACGCAGCATGTTCATGTCGTTCCTAAATGAGCTTTTACCTCTCTCCCCTCACCACAAATCAGATTCTTCTGAGGAGTTCCCAGTACATTATCCTTTCCCCTGTGTAATTACCTTAACAAGCTCCAGCTGTTTTTATTCTCAGAAGGTTTACTCCCTGATATACAGCTGCCTACCCCCTTCGTAAGTGCAGGTCCTAAATGAGCATTTTTCTCTGTTCCCTCACCACAATCCAGATTCTTTTGGGGAGTTACCAGTACAGTAACCATACCAGGAAGTACTTAATTTATTAAGCTACTGCTTTTCTTAATCTCAGTGGAGATATTTACTGATAACAGCTTCCTACGCAGCATGTTCATGTCGTTCCTAAATGAGCTTTTATCTCTCTCCCCTCACCACAAATCAGATTCTTCTGAGGAGTTCCCAGTACATTATCCTTTCCCCTGTGTAATTACTTTAACAAGCTCCAGCTGTTTTTATTCTCAGAAGCGATACTCCTTGATATACAGCTGCCTACCCCTTCGTAAGTGCAGGTCCTAAATGAGCTTTTTTCTCTGTTCCCTCACCACAATCCAGATTCTTTTGGGGAGTTACCAGTACAGTAACCATTCCAGGAAGTACTTAATTTATTAAGCTACTTCTTTTCTTAATCTCAGTGGAGATATTTACTGATAAACAGCTAGCTACGCAGCATGTTCATGTCGTTCCTAAATGAGCTTTTATCTCACTCCCCTCATCACGAATCAGATTCCTCGGAGGAGTTCCCAGTACATTATCCGTTCCCCTGTGTAATTACCTTAACAAGCTCAGCTGCTTTTATTCTCAGAAGGTTTACTCCCTGATATACAGCTGCCTACCCCCTTCGTAAGTGCAGGTCTTAAATGAGCTTTTTTCTCTGTTCCCTCACCACAATCCAGATTCTTTTGAGGAGTTACCAGTACAGTAACCATACCAGGAAGTACTTAATTTATTAAACTACTGCTTTTCTTAATCTCAGTGGAGATATTTACTGATAAACAGCTACCAACGCAGCATGTTCATGTCGTTCCTAAATGAGCTTTTATCTCTCTCTCCTCACCACAAATCAGATTCTTCTGAGGAGTTCCCAGTACATTATCATTTCCCGTGTGTATTTACCTTAACAAGCTCCAGCTGTTTTATTCTCAGAATGTTTAGTCCCTGATATACTGCTGCCTACCCCCTTCGTAAGTGCAGGACCTAAATGAGCTTTTTTCTCTGTTCCCTCACCACAATCCAGATTCTTTTGGGGAGTTACCAGTACAGTAACCATACCAGGAAGTACTTCACTTATGAATCTACTGCTTTTCTTAATCTCAGTGGAGATATTTACTGATCAACATTTACCTACGCAGCATGTTCATGTCGTTCCTAAATGAGCTTTTATCTCTCTCCCTTCACCACAAATCAGATTCTTCTGAGGAGTTCCCAGTACATTATCCTTTCCCCTGTGTAATTACCTTAACAAGCTCCAGCTGTTTTTATTCTCAGAAGGTTTACTCCCTGATATACAGCTGCCTACCCCCTTCGTAAGTGCAGGTCCTAAATGAGATTTTTTCTCTGTTCCCTCACCACAATCCAGATTTTTTTGGGGAGTTACCAGTACAGTAACCATACCAGGAAGTACTTTATTTATTAAGCTACTGCTTTTCTTAATCTCAGTGGAGATATTTACTGATAAACAGCTACCTACGCAGCATGTTCATGTCGTTCCTATATGAGCTTTTATCTCTCTCCCCTCACCACAAATCAGATTCTTCTGAGGAGTTCCCAGTACATTATCCTTTCCCCTGTGTAATTACCTTAACAAGCTCCAGCTGTTTTTATTCTCAGAAGGTTTACGCCCTGATATACAGGTGCCTACCCCCTTCGTAAGTGCAGGTCCTAAATGAGCTTTTACTCTGTTGCGTCACCACAATCCAGATTCTTATGGGGAGTTACCAGTACAGTAACCATACCCGGAAGTACTTAATTTAATAAGCTACTGCTTTTCTTAATCTCAGTGGAGATATTTACTGATAAACCGCTACCTACGCAGCATGTTCATGTCGTTCCTAAATGAGCTTTTATCTCTCTCCAATCACCACAAATCATATTCTTCTGAGGAGTTCCCAGTACATAATCCTTTCCAGTGTAATTACCTTAACAAGCTCCAGCTGTTTTTCTTCTCAGAAGGTTTACTCCCTGATATACAGCTGCCTACCCCCTTCGTAAGTGCAGGTCCTAATGAGCTTTTTTCTCTGTTCCCTCACCACAATCCAGATTCTTTTGGGGAGTTACCAGTACAGTCACCATACCAGGAATTACTTAATTTATTAAGCTACTGCTTTTCTTAATCTCAGTGGAGATATTTACTAATAAACAGCTACGTACGCAGCATGTTCATGTCGTCCCTAAATGAGCTTTTATCTCTCTCCCCTCAACACAAATCAGATTCTTCTGAGGAGTTCCCAGTACATTATCCTTTCCCCTGTGTAATTACCTTAACAAGCTCCAGCTCTTTTTATTCTCAGAAGGTTTACTCCCTGATATACAGCTGCCTACCCCCTTCGTAAGTGCAGGTCCTAAATGAGCTTTTTTCTCTGTTCCCTCACCACAATCCAGATTCTTTTGGGGAGTTACCAGTACAGTAACCATACCAGGAAGTACTTAATTTATTAAGCTACTGCTTTTCTTAATCTCAGTGGAGATATTTACTGATAAACAGCTACCTACGCAGCATGTTCATGTCGTTCATAAATGAGCTTTTATCTCTCTCCGCACACCACAAATCAGATTCTTCTGAGGAGTTCCCAGTACATTATCCTTTCCCCTGTGTAATTACCTTAACAAGCTCCAGCTGTTTTTATTCTCAGGTTTACTCCCTGATATAAGGCTGCCTACCCCCTTCGTAAGTGCAGGTCCTAAATGAGCTTTTTTCTCTGTTCCCTCACCACAATCCAGATTCTTTTGGAGAGTTACCAGTACAGTAACCATACCAGGAAGTACTTAATTTATTAAGCTACTGCTTTTCTTAATCTCAGTGGAGATATTTACTGATAAACAGCTACCTACGCATCATGTTCATGTCGTTCTAAAATGAGCTTTTATCTCTCTCCCCTCAACACAAATCAGATTCTTCTGAGGAGTTCCCAGTACATTATCCTTTCCCCTGTGTAATTACCTTAACAAGCTCCAGCTGTTTTTATTCTCAGGTTTACTCCCTGATATACAGCTGCCTACCCCCTTCGTAAGTGCAGGTCCTATATGAGCTTTTTTCTCTGTCTCCTCACCCCAATCAAGATTCTTTTGGGGAGTTACAGTACAGTAACCATACCAGGAAGTACTTAATTTATTAAGCTACTGCTTCTCTTAATCTCAGTGGAGATATTTACTGATCAACATTTACCTACGCAGCATGTTCATGTCGTTCCTAAATGATCTTTTATCTCTCTCCCCTCACCACAAATCAGATTCTTCTGAGGAGTTCCCAGTACATTATCCTTTCCCCTGTGTAATTACCTTAACAAGCTCCAGCTGTTTTTATTCTCAGAAGGTTTACTCCCTGATATACAGCTGCCTACCCCCTTCGTAGGTGCAGGTCCTAAATGAGCTTTTTTCTCTGTTCCCTCACCACAATCCCGATTCTTTTGGGGAGTTACCAGTACAGTAACCATACCAGGAAGTACTTAATTTATTAAGCTACTGCTTTTCTTAATCTCAGTGGAGATATTTACTGATAAACAGCTACCTACGCAGCATGTTCATGTCGTTCCTAAATGAGCTTTTATCTCTCTCCCCTCACCACAAATCAGATTCTTCTGAGGAGTTCCCAGTACATTATCCTTTCCCCTGTGTAATTACCTTAACAAGCTCCAGCTGTTTTTATTCTCAGAAGGTTTACTCCCTGATATACAGCTGCCTACCCCCTTCGTAAGTGCAGGTCCTAAATGAGCTTTTTTCTCTGTTACGTCACCACAATCCAGATTCTTTTGGGGAGTTACCAGTACAGTAACCATACCAGGAAGTACTTAATTTATTAAGCTACTGCTTTTCTTAATCTCAGTGGAGATATTTACTGATAAACAGCTACCTACGCAGCATGTTCATGTCGTTCTAAAATGAGCTTTTATCTCTCTCCCCTCACCACAAATCAGATTCTTCTGAGGAGTTCCCAGTACATTATCCTTTCCCCTGTGTAATTACCTTAACAAAATCCAGCTGTTTTTATTCTCAGAAGGTTTACTCCCTGATATACAGCTGCCTACCCCCTTCGTAAGTGCAGGTCCTAAATGAGCTTTTTTCTCTGTTGCGTCACCACAATCCAGATTCTTTTGGGGAGTTACCAGTACAGTAACCATACCAGGAAGTACTTAATTTATTAAGCTACTGCTTTTCTTAATCTCAGTGGAGATATTTACTGATAAACAGCTACCTACCTAGCATGTTCATATCGTTCCTAAATGAGCTTTTATCTCTCTCCCCTCACCACAAATCAGATTCTTCTGAGGAGTTCCCAGTACATTATCCTTTCCCCTGTGTAATTACCTTAACAAGCTCCAGCTGTTTTTATTCTCAGGTTTACTCCCTGATATAAGGCTGCCTACCCCCTTCGTAAGTGCAGGTCCTAAATGAGCTTTTTTCTCTGTTCCCTCACCACAATCCAGATTCTTTTGGATAGTTACCAGTAAAGTAACCATACCAGGAAGTACGTAATTTATTAAGCTACTGCTTTTCTTAATCTCAGTGGAGATATTTACTGATAAACAGCTACCTACCCATCATGTTCATGTCGTTCTAAAATGAGCTTTTATCTCTCTCCCCTCAACACAAATCAGATTCTTCTGAGGAGTTCCCAGTACATTATCCTTTCCCCTGTGTAATTACCTTAACAAGCTCCAGCTGTTTTTATTCTCAGAAGGTTTACTCCCTGACATACAGCTGCCTAGCCCTTCGTAAGTGCAGGTCCTAAATGAGCTTTTTCTCTGTTCCCTCACCACAATCCAGATTCTTTTGGGGAGTTACCAGTACAGTAACCATACCAGGAAGTACTTAATTTATTAAGCTACTGCTTTTCTTAATCTCAGTGCAGATATTTACTGATAAACAACTACCTACGCAGCATGTTCATGTCGTTCCTAATTGAGCTTTTATCTCTCTCCCCTCACCACAAATCAGATTCTTCGGAGGAGTTCGCAGTACATTATCCTTTCCCCTGTGTAATTACCTTAACAAGCTCCAGCTGTTTTTATTCTCAGAAGGTTTACTCCCTGATATACAGCTGCCTACCCCCTTCGTAAGTGCAGGTCCTAAATGAGCTTTTTTCTCTGTTCCCTCACCACAATCCAGATTCTTTTGGGGAGTTACCAGTACAGTAACCATACCAGGAAGTACTTCATTTATTAAGCTACTGCTTTTCTTAATCTCAGTGGAGATATTTACTGATAAACATCTACCTACGCAGCATGTTCATGTCGTTCCTAAATGAGCTTTTATCTCTCTCCCCTCACCACAAATCAAATTCTTCTGAGGAGTTCCCAGTACATTATCCTTTCCCCTGTGTAATTACCTTAACAAGCTGCAGCTGTTTTTATTCTCAGAGGGTTTACTACCTGATATACAGCTGCCTACCCCCTTCGTAAGTGCAGGTCCTAAATGAGCTTTTTTCTCTGTTCCCTCACCACAATCCAGATGCTTTTCGGGAGTTACCAGTACAGTAACCATACCAGGAAGTACTTAATTTATTAAGCTACTGCTTTTCTTAAACTCAGTGGAGATATTTACTGATAAACGGCTACCTACGCAGCATGTTCATTTCGTTCCTAAATGAGCTTATATCTCTCTCCACTCACGACAAATCAGATACTTCTGAGGAGTTCCCAGTACATTATCCTTTCCAATGTGTAGTTACCTTAACAAGCTCCAGCTGTTTTTATTCTCAGAAGGTTTACTCCCTGATATACAGCTGCCTACCCCCTTCGTAGGTGCAGGTCCTAAATGAGCTTTTTTCTCTGTTCCCTCACCACAATCCCGATTCTTTTGGGGAGTTACCAGTACAGTAACCATACCAGGAAGTACTTAATTTATTAAGCTACTGCTTTTCTTAATCTCAGTGGAGATATTTACTGATAAACAGCTACCTACGCAGCATGTTCATGTCGTTCCTAAATGAGCTTTTATCTCTCTCCCCTCACCACAAATCAGATTCTTCTGAGGAGTTCCCAGTACATTATCCTTTCCCCTGTGTAATTACCTTAACAAGCTCCAGCTGTTTTTATTCTCAGAAGGTTTACTCCCTGATATACAGCTGCCTACCCCCTTCGTAAGTGCAGGTCCTAAATGAGCTTTTTTCTCTGTTACGTCACCACAATCCAGATTCTTTTGGGGAGTTACCAGTACAGTAACCATACCAGGAAGTACTTAATTTATTAAGCTACTGCTTTTCTTAATCTCAGTGGAGATATTTACTGATAAACAGCTACCTACGCAGCATGTTCATGTCGTTCTAAAATGAGCTTTTATCTCTCTCCCCTCACCACAAATCAGATTCTTCTGAGGAGTTCCCAGTACATTATCCTTTCCCCTGTGTAATTACCTTAACAAAATCCAGCTGTTTTTATTCTCAGAAGGTTTACTCCCTGATATACAGCTGCCTACCCCCTTCGTAAGTGCCGGTCCTAAATGAGCTTTTTTCTCTGTTGCGTCACCACAATCCAGATTCTTTTGGGGAGTTACCAGTACAGTAACCATACCAGGAAGTACTTAATTTATTAAGCTACTGCTTTTCTTAATCTCAGTGGAGATATTTACTGATAAACAGCTACCTACCTAGCATGTTCATATCGTTCCTAAATGAGCTTTTATCTCTCTCCCCTCACCACAAATCAGATTCTTCTGAGGAGTTCCCAGTACATTATCCTTTCCCCTGTGTAATTACCTTAACAAGCTCCAGCTGTTTTTATTCTCAGGTTTACTCCCTGATATAAGGCTGCCTACCCCCTTCGTAAGTGCAGGTCCTAAATGAGCTTTTTTCTCTGTTCCCTCACCACAATCCAGATTCTTTTGGATAGTTACCAGTAAAGTAACCATACCAGGAAGTACTTAATTTATTAAGCTACTGATTTTCTTAATCTCAGTGGAGATATTTACTGATAAACAGCTACCTACGCATCATGTTCATGTCGTTCTAAAATGAGCTTTTATCTCTCTCCCCTCAACACAAATCAGATTCTTCTGAGGAGTTCCCAGTACATTATCCTTTCCCCTGTGTAATTACCTTAACAAGCTCCAGCTGTTTTTATTCTCAGAAGGTTTACTCCCTGACATACAGCTGCCTAGCCCTTCGTAAGTGCAGGTCCTAAATGAGCTTTTTCTCTGTTCCCTCACCACAATCCAGATTCTTTTGGGGAGTTACCAGTACAGTAACCATACCAGGAAGTACTTAATTTATTAAGCTACTGCTTTTCTTAATCTCAGTGCAGATATTTACTGATAAACAGCTACCTACGCAGCATGTTCATGTCGTTCCTAATTGAGCTTTTATCTCTCTCCCCTCACCACAAATCAGATTCTTCGGAGGAGTTCGCAGTACATTATCCTTTCCCCTGTGTAATTACCTTAACAAGCTCCAGCTGTTTTTATTCTCAGAAGGTTTACTCCCTGATATACAGCTGCCTACCCCCTTCGTAAGTGCAGGTCCTAAATGAGCTTTTTTCTCTGTTCCCTCACCACAATCCAGATTCTTTTGGGGAGTTACCAGTACAGTAACCATACCAGGAAGTACTTCATTTATTAAGCTACTGCTTTTCTTAATCTCAGTGGAGATATTTACTGATAAACATCTACCTACGCAGCATGTTCATGTCGTTCCTAAATGAGCTTTTATCTCTCTCCCCTCACCACAAATCAAATTCTTCTGAGGAGTTCCCAGTACATTATCCTTTCCCCTGTGTAATTACCTTAACAAGCTGCAGCTGTTTTTATTCTCAGAAGGTTTACTACCTGATATACAGCTGCCTACCCCCTTCGTAAGTGCAGGTCCTAAATGAGCTTTTTTCTCTGTTCCCTCACCACAATCCAGATGCTTTTCGGGAGTTACCAGTACAGTAACCATACCAGGAAGTACTTAATTTATTAAGCTACTGCTTTTCTTAAACTCAGTGGAGATATTTACTGATAAACGGCTACCTACGCAGCATGTTCATTTCGTTCCTAAATGAGCTTATATCTCTCTCCACTCACGACAAATCAGATACTTCTGAGGAGTTCCCAGTACATTATCCTTTCCAATGTGTAGTTACCTTAACAAGCTCCAGCTGTTTTTATTCTCAGAAGGTTTACTCCCTGATATAAAGCTGCCTACCCCTTCGTAAGTGCAGGTCATAAATGAGCTTCTTTCTCTGTTCCCTCACCACAATCCAGATTCTTTTGGGGAGTTACCAGTACGGTAACCATACCAGGAAGTACTTAATTTATTAAGCTACTGCTTTTCTTAAACTCAGTGGAGATATTTACTGATAAACAGCTACGTACGCAGCATGTTCATGTCGTTCCTAAATGAGCTTTTATCTCTCTCCCCTCACCACAAATCAGATTCTTCTGAGGAGTTCCCAGTACATTATCCTTTCCCCTGTGTAATTACCTTAACAAGCTCCAGCTGTTTATATTCTCAGGAGGTTTACTCCCTGATATACAGCTGCCTACCCCCTTCGTAAGTGCAGGTCCTAAATGAGCTTTTTTCTCTGTTCCCTAACCACAATCCAGATTCTTCTGGGGAGTTACCAGTACAGTAACCATACCAGGAAGTACTAAATTTATTAAGCTACTGCTTTTCTTAACCTCAGGGGAGATATTTACTGAGAAACAGCTATGTTCGTACCATGTTCATGTCGTTCCTAAATGAGCTTTTATCTCTCTCCCCTCACCACAAATCAGATTCTTCCATGGAGTTCCCAGTACATTATCCTTTCCCCTGTGTAATTATTTTAACAAGCTCCAGCTGTTTTTATTCTCCGAAGGTTTACTCCCTGATATACAGCTGCCTAGCCCCTTCGTAAGTGCAGGTCCTAAATGATATTTTTTCTCTGTTCCCTCACCACAATCCGATTCTTTTGGGGAGTTACCATTACAGTAACCATACCAGGAAGTACTTAATTTATTAAGCTACTGCTTTTCTTAATCTCAGAGGAGATATTTACTGATAAACAGCTACCTACGCAGCATGTTCTTGTCGTTCCTAAATGAGCTTATATCTCTCTCCCCTCACCACAAATCAGATTCTTCTGAGGAGTTCCCAGTACATTATCCTTTCCCCTGTGTAATTACCTCAACAAGCTCCAGCTGTTTTTATTCTCAGAAGGTTTACTCCCTGATATACAGCTGCCTACCCCCTTCGTAAGTGAAGGTCCTAAATGACCTTTTTTCTCTGTTCCCTCACCACAATCCAGATGATTTTGGGGAGTTACCAGTACAGTAACCATACCAGGAAGTACTTAATTTATTAAGCTACTGCTTTTCTTAATCTCAGTGGAGATATTTACTGATAAACAGCTACCTTCGCAGCATTTTCATGTCGTTCCTAAATGAGCTTTTATCTCTCTCCCCTCACCAAAAATCAGATTCTTCTGAGGAGTTCCCAGTACATTATCCTTTCCCCTGTGTAATTACCTTAACAAGCTCCAGCTGTTTTTATTCTCAGAAGGTTTACTCCCTGATATACAGATTCCTACCCCCTTCGTAAATGCAGGTCCTAAATGAGCTTTTTTCTCTATTCCCTCACCAAAATCCATATTCTTTTGGGGAATTACCAGTACAGTAACCATACCAGGAAGTACTTAATTTATTAAGCTACTGCTTTTCTTAATCTCACTGGAGATATTTACTGAGAAACAGCTATGTTCGTACCATGTTCATGTCGTTCCTAAATGAGCTTTTATCTCTCTCCCCTCACCACAAATCAGATTCTTCCATGGAGTTCCCAGTACATTATCCTTTCCCCTGTGAAATTATCTTAACAAGCTCCAGCTGTTTTTATTCTCCGAAGGTTTACTCCCTGATATACAGCTGCCTAGCCCCTTCGTAAGTGCAGGTCCTAAATGATATTTTTTCTCTGTTCCCTCACCACAATCCGATTCTTTTGGGGAGTTACCATTACAGTAACCATACCAGGAAGTACTTAATTTATTAAGCTACTGCTTTTCTTAATCTCAGTGGAGATATTTACTGATAAACAGCTACCTACGCAGCATGTTCATGCCGTTAATAAATGAGCTTTTATCTCTCTCCCCTCACCAAAAATCAGATTCTTCTGAGGAGTTCCCAGTACATAATCCTTTCCCCTGTGTAATTACCTTTACAAGCTCCAGCTGTTTTTATTCTCAGAAGGTTTACTCCCTGATATACAGCTGCCTACCCCCTTCGTAAGTGCAGGTCCTAAATGAGCTTTTTTCTCTGTTCCCTCACCACAATCCAGATTCTTTTGGGGAGTTACCAGTACAGTAAACATACCAGGAAGTACTTAATTTATTAAGCTACTGCTTTTCTTAATCTCAGTGGAGATATTTACTGATAAACATCTACGTACGCAGCATGTTCATGTCGTTCCTAAATGAGCTTCTTTCTCTCTCCCCTCACCACAAATCAGATTCTTCTGCGGAGTTCCCAGTACATTATCCTTTCCCCTGTGTAATTACCTTAACAAGCTCCAACTGTTTTTATTCTCAGAAGGTTTACTCCCTGATATACAGCTGCCTACCCCCTTCGTAAGTGCAGGTCCTAAATGAGCTTTTTTCTCTGTTCCCTCACCACAATCCAGATTCTTTTGGGGAGTTACCAGTACAGTAAACATACCAGGAAGTACTTAATTTATTAAGCTACTGCTTTTCTTAATCTCAGTGGAGATATTTACTGATAAACATCTACGTACGCAGCATGTTCATGTCGTTCCTAAATGAGCTTCTTTCTCTCTCCCCTCACCACAAATCAGATTCTTCTGCGGAGTTCCCAGTACATTATCCTTTCCCCTGTGTAATTACCTTAACAAGCTCCAGCTGTTTTTATTCTCAGAAGGTTTACTCCCTGATATACAGATGCCTACCCCTTTCGTAAATGCAGGTCCTAAATGAGCTTTTTTCTCTATTCCCTCACCAAAATCCATATTCTTTAGGGGAATTACCAGTACAGTAACCATACCAGGAAGTACTTAATTTATTAAGCTACTACTTTTCTTAATCTCACTGGAGATATTTACTGATAAACAGCTACCTACGCTGCATGTTCATGTCGTTCCTAAATGACCTTTTATCTCTCTCCCCTCACCACAAATCAGATTCTTCTGAGGAGTTCCCAGTACATTATCCTTTCCCCTGTGTAATTACCTTAACAAGCTCCAGCTGCTTTTATTCTCAGAAGGTTTACTCCCTGATATACAGCTGCCTACCCCTTCGTAAGTGCAGGTCCTAAATGAGCTTTTTTCTCTGTTCCCTCACCACAATCCAGATTCTTTTGGGGAGTTACCAGTACAGTAACCATACCAGGAAGTACTAAATTTATTAAGCTACTGCTTTTCTTAATCTCAGGGGAGATATTTACTGAGAAACAGCTATGTTCGTACCATGTTCATGTCGTTCCTAAATGAGCTTTTATCTCTCTCCCCTCACCACAAATCAGATTCTTCCATGGAGTTCCCAGTACATTATCCTTTCCCCTGTGTAATTATCTTAACAAGCTCCAGCTGTTTTTATTCTCCGAAGGTTTACTCCCTGATATACAGCTGCCTAGCCCCTTCGTAAGTGCAGGTCCTAAATGATATTTTTTCTCTGTTCCCTCACCACAATCCGATTCTTTTGGGGAGTTACCATTACAGTAACCATACCAGGAAGTACTTAATTTATTAAGCTACTGCTTTTCTTAATCTCAGAGGAGATATTTACTGATAAACAGCTACCTACGCAGCATGTTCATGTCGTTCCTAAATGAGCTTTTATCTCTCTCCCCTCACCACAAATCAGATTCTTCTGAGGAGTTCCCAATACATTATCCTTTCCCCTGTGTAATTACCTCAACAAGCTCCAGCTGTTTTTATTCTCAGAAGGTTTACTCCCTGATATACAGCTGCCTACCCCCTTCGTAAGTGAAGGTCCTAAATGACCTTTTTTCTCTGTTCCCTCACCACAATCCAGATGATTTTGGGGAGTTACCAGTACAGTAACCATACCAGGAAGTACTTAATTTATTAAGCTACTGCTTTTCTTAATCTCAGTGGAGATATTTACTGATAAACAGCTACCTTCGCAGCATGTTCATGTCGTTCCTAAATGAGCTTTTATCTCTCTCCCCTCACCACAAATCAGATTCTTCTGAGGAGTTCCCAGTACATTATCCTTTCCCCTGTGTAATTACCTTAACAAGCTCCAGCTGTTTTTATTCTCAGAAGGTTTACTCCCTGATATACAGATTCCTACCCCCTTCGTAAATGCAGGTCCTAAATGAGCTTTTTTCTCTATTCCCTCACCAAAATCCATATTCTTTTGGGGAATTACCAGTACAGTAACCATACCAGGAAGTACTTAATTTATTAAGCTACTGCTTTTCTTAATCTCACTGGAGATATTTACTGATAAACAGCTACCTACGCAGCATGTTCATGTCGTTCCTAAATGACCTTTTATCTCTCTCCCCTCACAAAAAATCAGATTCTTCTGAGGAGTTCCCAGTACATTATCCTTTCCCATGTCTAATTACCTTAACAAGCTCCAGTTGTTTTTATTCTCAGAAGGTTTACTCCCTGATATACAGCTGCCTACCCCCTTCGTAAGTGAAGGTCCTAAATGAGCTTTTTTCTCTGTTCCCTCACCACAATCGAGATTCTTATGGGGAGTTACCAGTACAGTAAACATACCAGGAAGTACTAAATTTATTAAGCTACTGCTTTTCTTAACCTCAGGGGAGATATTTAGTGAGAAACAGCTATGTTCGTACCATGTTCATGTCGTTCCTAAATGAGCTTTTATCTCTCTCCCCTCACCACAAATCAGATTCTTCCATGGAGTTCCCAGTACATTATCCTTTCCCCTGTGAAATTATCTTAACAAGCTCCAGCTGTTTTTATTCTCCGAAGGTTTACTCCCTGATATACAGCTGCCTAGCCCCTTCGTAAGTGCAGGTCCTAAATGAGCTTTATTCTCTGTTCACCCACCACAATCCAGATTCTTTTGGCGAGTTACCAGTACAGTAACCATACCAGGAAGAACTTAATTTATTAAGCTACCGCTTTGCTTAATCTCAGTGGAGATATTTACTGATAAACAGCTACCCACGCAGCATGTTCATGTCGTTCCTAAATGAGCTTTTTTTTTTTTTTTTGGCCAGTCCTGGGCCTTGGACTCAGGGCCTGAGCACTGTCCCTGGCTTCTTCCCGCTCAAGGCTAGCACTCTGCCACTTGAGCCACAGCGCCGCTTCTGGCCGTTTTCTGTATATGTGGTGCTGGGGAACCGAACCTAGGGCCTCATGTATCAGAGGCAGGCACTCTTGCCACTAGGCTATATCCCCTGCCCCCTCAATGAGCTTTTATCTCTCTCCCCTCACCACAAATCACATTCTTCTGAGGAGTTCCCAGTACATTATCATTTCCCCTGTGTAATTACCTTAACAAGCTCCAGCTGTTTTTATTCTCAGAAGGTTTACTCCCTGATATACAGCTGCCTACCCCCTTCGCAAGTGCAGGTCCTAAATGAGCTTTTTTCTCTGTTCCCTCACCACAATCCAGATTATTTTGGGGAGTTACCAGTACAGTAACCATACCAGGAAGTACTTAATTTATTAAGCTACTGCTTTTCTTATTCTCAGTGGAGATATTTACTGATAAACAGCTACCTACGCAGCATGTTCATGTCCTTCCTAATGAGCTTTTATCACTCCCCTCACCACAAATCAGATTCTTCTGAGGAGTTCCCAGTACATTATCCTTTCCCCTGTGTAATTACCTTAAGAAGCTCCAGCTGTTTTTATTCTCAGAAGGATTACTCCCTGATATACAGGTGCCTACCCCCTTCGTAAGTGCAGGTCCTAAATGAGCTTTATTCTCTGTTCCCTCACCACAATCCAGATTCTTTTGGGGAGTTACCAGTACAGTAACCATACCAGGAAGTACTTAATTTATTAAGCTACTGCTTTTCTTAATCTCAGTGGAGATATTTACTGATAAACAGATACGGACGCAGCATGTTCATGTCGTTCCTAAATGAGCTTTTATCTCTCTCCTCTCACCACAAATCAGATTCTTCTGAGGAGTTCCCAGCACATTGTCCTTTCCCCTGTGTAATTACCTTAACAAGCTCCAGCTGTTTTTATTCTCAGAAGGTTTACTCCCTGATATACAGCTGCCTACACCCTTCGTAAGTGCAGGTCCTAAATGATCTTTTTTCTCTGTTCGCTAACCACAATCCAGAATCTTTTGGGGAGTTACCAGTACAGTAACCATACCAGGAAGTACTTAATTTATTAAGCTACTGCTTTTCTTAATCTCAGTGGAGATATTTACTGATAAACAGCTCCCTACGCAGCATGTTCATGTCGTTCCTAAATGAGCTTTTATCTCTCTCCCCACACCACAAATCAGATTCTTCTGAGGAGTTCCCAGTACATTATCCTTTCCCATGTGTAATTACCTTAACAAGCTCCAGCTGTTTTTATTCTCAGAAGGTTTACTCCCTGATATACAGCTGCCTACCCCCTTCGTAAGTGCAGGTCCTAAATGAGCTTTTTTCTCTGTTCCCTCACCACAATCCAGATTCTTTTGGGGAGTTACCAGTACAGTAACCATACCAGGAAGTACTTCACTTATGAAGCTACAGCTTTTCTTAATCTCAGTGGAGATATTTGCTGATAAACAGCTACCCACGCAGCATGTTCATGTCGTTCCTAAATGAGCTTTTTTTTTTTTTTTTTTTTTGGCCAGTCCTGGGCCTTGGACTCAGGGCCTGAGCACTGTCCCTGGCTTCTTCCCGCTCAAGGCTAGCACTCTGCCACTTGAGCCACAGCGCTGCTTCTGGCCGTTTTCTGTATATGTGGTGCTGGGGAACCGAACCTAGGGCCTCATGTATCAGAGGCAGGCACTCTTGCCACTAGGCTATATCCCCTGCCCCCTAAATGAGCTTTTATCTCTATCCCCTCACCACAAATCACATTCTTCTGAGGAGTTCCCAGTACATTATCCTTTCCCCTGTGTAATTACCTTAACAAGCTCCAGCTGTTTTTGTTCTCAGAAGGTTTACTCCCTGATATACAGCTGCCTACCCCCTTCGTAAGTGCAGGTCCTAAATGAGCTTTTTTCTCTGTTCCCTCACCACAATCCAGATGCTTTTGGGGAGTTTCCAGTACAGTAACCATACCAGGAAGTACTATATTTATTAAGCTACTGCTTTTCTTAATCTCAGTGGAGATATTTAGTGACAAACAGCTACCTACGCAGCATGTTCATGTCGTTCCTAAATGAGCTTTTATCTCTCTCCCCTCACCACAAATCAGATTCTTCTGAGGAGTTCCCAGTACATTACCCTTTCCCCTGTGTATTTACCTTAACAAGCTCCAGCTGTTTTTATTCTCAGAAGGTTTACTCCCTGATATACAGCTGCCTACCCCCTTCGTAAGTGCAGGTCCTAAATGAGCTTTTTTCTCTGTTCCCTCACCACAATCCAGATACTTTTGGGGAGTTTCCCGTACAGTAACCATACCAGGAAGTACGTAATTCATTAAGCTACTGGTTTTCTTAATCTCAGTGGAGATATTTACTGATAAACAGCTACCTACGCAGCATGTTCATGTCGTTCATAAATGAGCTTTTATCTCTTTCCCCTCACCACAAATCAGATTCTTCTGAGGAGTTCCCAGTACATTATCCTTTCCCCGGTGTAATTACCTTAACAAGCTCATTCTGTTTTTATTCTCAGAAGGTTTACTCCCTGATATACAGCTGCCTACCCCCTTCGTACGTGCAGGTCCTAAATGAGCTTTTTTCTCTGTTCCCTCACCACAATCCAGATTCTTTTGGGGAGTTACCAGTACAGTAACCATACCAGGAAGTACTTAATTTATTAAGCTACTGCTTTTCTTAATCTCAGTGGAGATATTTACTGATAAACAGCTACCTATGTAGCATGTTCATGTCGTTCTTGAATGAGCTTTTTTCTCTCTCCCCTCACCACAAATCAGATTCTTCTGAGGAGTTCCCGGTACATTATCCTTTCCCCTGTGTAATTACCTTAACATGCTCCAGGTGTTTTTATTCTCAGAAGGTTTACTCCCTGATATACAGCTGCCTAACACCTTCGTAAGTGCGGGTCCTAAATGAGCTTATTTCTCTGTTGCCTCACGACAATCCAGATTCTTTTGTGGAGTTACCAGTACAGTAACCATACCAGGAAGTACTTAATTTATTAAGCTACTGCTTTTCGTAATCTCAGTGGAGATATTTACTGATAAACAGCTACCTAAGCAGCATGATCATGTCGTTCCTAAATGAGCTTTTATCTCTCTCCCCTCACCACAAATCAGATTCTTCTGAGGAGTTCCCAGTACATTATCCTTTCCCCTGTGTAATTCCCTTAACAAGCTCCAGCTGTTTTTATTCTCAGAAGGTTTACTCCCTGATATACAGCTGCCTACCCCCTTCGTACGTGCAGGTCCTAAATGAGCTTTTTTCTCTGTTCCCTCACCACAATCCAGATTCTTTTGGGGAGTTACCAGTACAGTAACCATACCAGGATGTACTTAATTTATTAAGCTACTGCTTTTCTTAATCTCAGTGGAGATATTTACTGATAAACAGCTACCTACGCAGCATGTTCATGTCGTTCCTAAATGAGCTTTTATCTCTCTCCCCTCACCACAAATCAGATTCTTCTGAGGAGTTCCCAGTACATTATCCTTTCCCCTGTGTAATTACCTTAACAAGTTCCAGCTGTTTTTATTCTCAGAAGGTTTACTCCCTGATATACAGCTGCCTACCCCCTTCGTAAGTGCAGGTCCTAAATGAGCTTATTTCTCTGTTCCCTCACCACAATCCACATTCTTTTGGGGAGTTACCAGTACAGGAACCATACCAGGAAGTACTTAATTTATTAAGCTACTGCTTGTCTTAATCTCAGTGGAGATATTTACTGATAAACAGCTACCTACGCAGCATGTTCATGTCGTTCCTAAATGAGCTTTTATCTCTCACCCCTCACCACAAATCAGATTCTTCTGAGGAGTTCCCAGTACATTATCCGTTCCCCTGTGTAATTACCTTAAGAAGCGCCAGCTGTTTTTATTCTCAGAAGGTTTACTCCCTGATATACAGCTGCCTACCCCCTTCGTAAGTGCAGGTCCAAAATGAGCTTTTTTCTCTGTTCCCTCACCACAATCCAGATTCTTTTGGGGAGTTACCAGTACAGTAACCATACCAGGAAGTACTTAATTTATTAAGCTACTGCTTTTCTTAATCTCAGTGGAGATATTTACTGATAAACAGCTACCTACGCAGCATGTTCATGTCGTTCCTAAATGAGCATTTATCTCTCTCCACTCACCACAAATCAGATTCTTCTGAGGAGTTCGCAGTACATTATCCTTTCCCCTGTGTAATTACCTTAACAAGCTCCAGCTGTTTTTATTCTAAGAAGGTTTACTCCCTGAAATACAGATGCCTACCCCCTTCGTAAGTCCAGGTCCTAAATGAGCTTTTTTCTCTGTTCCCTCACCACAATCCAGATTCTTTTGGGGAGTTACCAGTACAGTAACCATACCAGGAAGTACTTAATTTATTAAGCTACTGCTTTTCTTAATCTCAGTGGAGATATTTACTGATAAACAGCTACCTACTCAGCATGTTCATGTCGTTCCTAAATGAGCTTTTATCTCTCTCCCCTCACCACAAATCAGATTGTTCTGAGGAGTTCCCAGTACATTATCCTTTCCCCTGTGTAATTACCTTAACTAGCTCCAGCTGTTTTTATTCTCAGAAGGTTTACTCCCTGATATACAGCTGCCTAGCCCCTTCGTAAGTGCAGTCCTAAATGAGCTTTTTTATCTGTTCCCTCACCACAATCCAGATTTTTTTGGGGAGTTACCAGTACAGTAACCATACCAGGAAGTACTTAATTTATTAAGCTACTGCTTTTCTTAATCTCAGTGGAGATATTTACTGATAAACAGCTACCTACGCAGCATGTTCATGTCGTTCCTAAATGAGCTTTTATCTCTCTCCCCTCACCACAAATCAGATTCTTCTGAGGAGTTCCCAGTACATTATCCTTTCCCCTGTGTAATTACCTTAACAAGCTCCAGCTGTTTTTTTTCGCAGAAGGTTTACTCCCTGATTTACTGCTGCCTACCCCCTTCGTAAGTGCAGGTCCTAAATGAGCTTTTTTCTCTGTTCCCTCACCACAATCCAGATTCTTTTAGGGAGTTACCAGTACAGTAACCATACCCGGAAGTACTTAAATTAATAAGCTACTGCTTTTCTTAATCTCAGTGGAGATATTTACTGATAAACAGCTACCTACGCAGCATGTTCATGTCCTTCCTAAATGAGCTTTTATCTCTCTCCCCTCACCACAAATCAGATTCTTCTGAGGAGTTCCCAGTACATTATCCTTTCCCCTGTGTAATTACCTTAACAAGCTCCAGCTGTTTTTATTCTCAGAAGGTTTACTCCCTGATATACAGCTGCCTACCCCCTTCGTAAGTGCAGGTCGTAAATGAGCTTTTTTCTCTGTTCCCTCACCACAATGCAGATTCTTTTGGGGAGTTACCAGTACAGTAACCATACCAGGAAGTACTTAATTTATTAAGCTACTGCTTTTCTTAATCTCAGTGGAGATATTTACTGATAAACAACTACCTACGCAGCATGTTCATGTCGTTCCTAAATGAGCTTTTATCTCTCTCCCCTCACCACAAATCAGATTCTTCTGAGGAGTTCCCAGTACATTATCCTTTCCCCTGTGTAATTACCTTAAGAAGCTCCAGCTGTTTTTATTCTCAGAAGGTTTACTCCGTGATATACAGCTGCCTACCCCCTTCGTAAGTGCAGGTCGTAAATGAGCTTTTTTCTCTGTTCCCTCACCACAATCCAGATTCTTTTGGGGAGTTACCAGTACAGTAACCATACCAGGAAGTACTTAATTTATTAAGCTACTGCTTTTCTTAATCTCAGTGGAGATATTTACTGATAAACAGCTACCTACGCAGCATGTTCATGTCGTTCCTAAATGAGCTTTTATCTCTCTCCCTTCACCACAAATCAGATTCTTCTGAGGAGTTCCCAGTACATTATCCTTTCCCCTGTGTAATTACCTTAACAAGCTCCAGCTGTTTTTATTCTCAGAAGGTTTACTCCTTTATATACAGCTGCCTACCCCCTTCGTAAGTGCAGGTCCTAAATGAGCTTTTTTCTCTGTTCCCTCACCACAATCCAGATTCTTTTGGGGAGTTACCAGTACAGTAACCATACCAGGAAGTACTTAATTTATTAAGCTACTGCTTTTCTTAATTTCAGTGGAGATATTTGCTGATAAACAGCTACCTTAGCAGCATGTTCATGTCGTTCCTAAATGAGCTTTTATCTCTCTCCCCTCACCACAAATCAGATTCTTCTGAGGAGTTCCCAGTACATTATCCTTTCCCCTGTGTAATTACCTTAACACCTTAACAAGCTCCAGCTGTTTTTTTTCTCAGAAGGTTTACTCCCTGATATACTGCTGCCTACCCCCTTCGTAAGTGCAGGTCCTAAATGAGCTTTTTTCTCTGTTCCCTCACCACAATCCAGATGCTTTTGGGGAGTTAACAGTACAGTAACCATACCAGGAAGTACTTTATTTATTAAGCTACTGCTTTTCTTAATCTCAGTGGAGATATTTACTGATAAAGAGCTACCTATGCAGCATGTTCATGTCGTTCCTAAATGAGCTTTCATCTCTCTCCCCTCACCACAAATCAGATTCTTCTGAGGAGTTCCCAGTACATTATCCTTTCCCCTGTGTAATTACCTTAACAAGCTCCAGCTGTTTTTATTCTCAGAAGGTTTACTCCCTGATATACAGCTGCCTACCCCCTTCGTAAGTGCAGGTCCTAAATGAGCTTTTTTCTCTGTTCCCTCACCACAATCCAGATTCTTTTGGGGAGTTACCAGTACAGTAACCATACCAGGAAGTACTTAATTTATTAAGCTACTGCTTTTCTTAATCTCAGTGGAGATATTTACTGATAAAGAGCTACATACGCAGCATGTCCATGTCGTTCCTAAATGAGCATTTATCTCTCTCCCCTCACCACAAATCAGATTCTTCTGAGGAGTTCCCAGTACAATATCCTTTCCCCTGTGTAATTACCTTAACAAGCTCCAGCTGTTTTTATTCTCAGAAGGTTTACTCCCTGATATACAGCTGCCTACCCCCTTCGTAAGTGCAGGTACTAAATGAGCTTTTTTCTCTGTTCCCTCACCACAGTCCAGATTCTTTTGGGGAGTTACCAGTACAGTAACCATACCAGGAAGTACTTAATTTATTAAGCTACTGCTTTTCTTAATCTCATTGGAGATATTTACTGATAAACAGCAACCTACGCAGCATGTTCATGTCGTTCTTAATGAGCTTTTATCTCTCTCCCCCTCACCACAAATCAGATTCTTCTGAGGAGTTCCCAGTACATTATCCTTTCCCCTGTTTAATTACCTTAACAAGCTCCAGCTGTTTTTATTCTCAGAATGTTTACTCCCTGATATACAGCTGCCTACCCCCTTCGTAAGTGCAGGTCCTAAATGAGTTTTTTCTCTGTTCCCTCACCACAATCCAGATTCTTTTGGGGAGTTACCAGTACAGTAACCATACCAGGAAGTACTTTATTTATTAAGCTACTGCTTTTCTTAATCTCAGTGGAGATATTTACTGATAAAGAGCTACAAACGCAGCATGTTCATGTCGTTCCTAAATGAGCTTTTATCTCTCTCCCCTCACCACAAATCAGATTCTTCTGAGGAGTTCCCAGTACATTATCCTTTCCCATGTGTAATTACCTTAACAAGCTCCAGCTGTTTTTATTCTCAGAAGGTTTACTCCCTGATATACAGCTGACTACCCACTTCGTAAGTGCAGGTCCTAAATGAGCTTATTTCTCTGTTGCCTCACGACAATCCAGATTCTTTTGGGGAGTTACCAGTACAGTAACCATACCAGGAAGTACTTAATTAATGAAGCTACTGCTTTTCTTAATCTCAGTGGAGATATTTACTGATAAACAGCTACCTACGCAGCATGTTCATATCGTTCCTAAATGAGCTTTTATCTCTCACCCCCTCACCAAAAATCAGATTCTTCTGAGGAGTTCCCAGTACATTATCCGTTCCCCTGTGTAATTACCTTAAGAAGCTCCAGCTGTTTTTATTCTCAGAAGGTTTACTCCCTGATATACAGCTGCCTACCCCCTTCGTAAGTGCAGGTCCAAAATGAGCTGGTTTCTCTGTTCCCTCACCACAATCCAGATTCTTTTGGGGAGTTACCAGTACAGTAAACATACCAGGAAGTACTTAATTTATTCAGCTACTGCTTTTCTTAATCTCAGTGGAGATATTTACTGATAAACAGCTACCTACGCAGCATGTTCATGTCGTTCCTAAATGAGCATTTATCTCTCTCCACTCATAACAAATCAGATTATTCTGAGGAGTTCGCAGTACATTATCCTTTCCCCTGTGTAATTACCTTAACAAGCTCCAGCTGTTTTTATTCGAAGAAGGTTCACTCCCTGATATACAGCTGCCTACCCCCTTCGTAAGTCCAGGTCCTAAATGAGCTTTTTTCTCTGTTCCCTCACCACAATCCAGATTCTTTTGGGGAGTTACCAGTACAGTAACCATACCAGGAAGTACTTAATTTATTAAGCTACTGCTTTTCTTAATCTCAATGGAGATATTTACTGATAAACAGCTACCTACGCAGCATGTTCATGTCGTTCCTAAATGAGCTTTTATCTCTCTCCCCTCACCACAAATCAGATTCTTCTGAGGAGTTCCCAGTACATTATCCTTTCGCCTGTGTAATTACCTTAACAAGCTCCAGCTGTTTTTATTCTCAGAAGGTTTACTCCCTGATATACAGCTGCCTACCCCCTTCGTAAGTGCAGGTCCTAAATGAGCTTTTTTCTCTGTTGCGTCACCACATCCAGATTCTTTTGGGGAGTTACCAGTACAGTAACCATACCAGGAAGTACTTAATTTATTAAGCTACTGCTTTTCTTAATCTCAGTGGAGATATTTACTGATAAACAGCTACCTACGCAGCATGTTCATGTCGTTCCTAAATGAGCCTTTATCTCTCTCCCCTCACCAAAAATCAGATTCTTCTGAGGAGTTCCCAGTACATTATCCTTTCCCCTGTGTAATTACCTTAACAAGCTCCAGCTGTTTTTATTCTCAGAAGGTTTACTCCCTGATATACAGCTGCCTACCCCCTTCGTAAGTGCAGGTCCTAAATGAGCTTTTTTCTCTGTTCCCTCACCACAATCCAGATTCTTTTGGGGAGTTACCAGTACAGTAACCATACCCGGAAGTACTTAAATTAATAAGCTACTGCTTTTCTTAATCTCAGTGGAGATATTTACTGATAAACAGATACCTACGCAGCATGTTCATGTCGTTCCTAAATGAGCTTTTATCTCTCTCCCCTAACCACAAATCAGATTCTTCTGAGGAGTTCCCAGTACATTATCCTTTCCCCTGTGTAATTACCTTAACAAGCTCCAGCTGTTTTTATTCTCAGAACGTTTACTCCCTGATATACAGCTGCCTACCCCCTTCGTAAGTGCAGGTCCTAAATGAGCTTTTTTCTCTGTTCCCTCACCACAATCCAGATTCTTTTGGGGAGTTACCAGTACAGTAACCATACCAGGAAGTACTTAATTTATTAAGCTACTGCTTTTCTTAATCTCAGTGGAGATATTTACTGATAAACAGCTACCTATGCAGCATGTTCATGTCGTTCCTAAATGACCTTTTATCTCTCTCCCCTCACCACAAATCAGATTCTTCTGAGGAGTTCCCAGTACATTATCCTTTCCCCTGTGTAATTACCTTAACAAGCTCCAGCTGTTTTTATTCTCAGAAGGTTTACTCCCTGATATACAGCTGCCTACCCCCTTCGTAAGTGCAGGTCCTAAATGAGTTTTTTCTCTGTTCCCTCACCACAATCCAGATTCTTTTGGGGAGTTACCAGTACAGTAACCATACCAGGAAGTACTTAATTTATTAAGCTCCTGCTTTTCTTAATCTCAGTGGAGATATTTACTGATAAACAGCTACCTACGCAGCATGTTCATGTCGTTCCTATATGAGCTTTTATCTCTCTCCCCACACCACAAATCAGATTCTTCTGAGGAGTTCCCAGTACATTATCCTTTCCCCTGTGTTATTACCTTAACAAGCTCCAGCTGTTTTTATTCTCAGAAGGTTTACTCCCTGATATACAGCTGCCTACAACCTTCGTAAGTGCGGGTCCTAAATGAGCTTTTTTCTCTGTTCCCTCACCACAATCCAGATTCTTTTGGGGAGTTACCAGTACAGTAACCATACCAGGAAGTACTTAATTTATTAAGCTACTGCTTTTCTTAATCTCAGTGGAGATATTTACTGATAAACAGCTACCTACGCAGCATGTTCATGTCGTTCATAAATGAACTTTTATCTCTCTCCCCTCACCACAAATCAGATTCTTCTGAGGAGTTCCCAGTACATTATCCTTTCCCCTGTGTAATCACCTTAACAAGCTCCAGCTGTTTTTATTCTCAGAAGGTTTACTCCCTGATATACAGCTGCCTACCCACTTCGTAAGTGCAGGTCCTAAATGAGCTTTATTCTCTGTTCACCCACCACAATCCAGATTCTTTTGGCGAGTTACCAGTACAGTAACCATACCAGGAAGTACTTAATTTATTAAGCTACTGCTTTTCTTAATCTCAGTGGAGATATTTACTGATAAACAGCTACCTACGCAGCCTGTTCATGTCGTTCCTAAATGAGCTTTTATCTCTCTCCCCTCACCACAAATCAGATTCTTATGAGGAGTTCCCAGTACATTATCCTTTCCACTGTGTAATTACCTTAACAAGCTCCAGGTGTTTTTATTCTCAGAAGGTTTACTCCCTGATATACAGCTGCCTACCCGCTTCGTAAGTGTAGGTCCTAAATGAGCTTTTTTCTCTGTTCCCTCACCACAATCCACATTCTTTTGGGGAGTTACCAGTACAGTAACCATACCAGAAAGTACTTTATTTATTAAGCTACTGCTTTTCTTAATTTCAGTGGAGATATTTACTGAAAAACAGCTACCTACGCAGCATGTTCATGTCTTTCCTAAATGTGCTTTTATCTCTCTCCCCTCACCACAAATCAGATTCTTCTGAGGAGTTCCCAGTACATTATCCTTTCCCCTGTGTAATTACCTTAACAAGCTCCAGCTGTTTTTATGCTCAGAAGGTTTACTCCCTGATATACAGCTGCCTACCCCCTTCGTAAGTGCAGGTCCTAAATGAGCTTTTTTCTCTGTTCCCTCACCACAATCCAGATTCTTTTGGGGAGTTACCAGTACAATAACTATACGGAGGAAGTATTTAATTTATTAAGCTACTGCTTTTCTTAATCTCAGTGGAGATATTTACTGATAAACAGCTACGTACGCAGCATGTTCATGTCGTTCCTAAATGAGCTTTTATCTCTCTCCCCTCACCACAAATCAGATTGTTCTGAGGAGTTCCCAGTACATTATCCTTTCCCCTGTGTAATTACATTAACAAACTCCAGCTGTTTTTATTCTCAGAAGGTTTACTCCCTGATATACAGCTGCCTACCCCCTTCGTAAGTGCAGGTCCTAAATGAGCTTTTTTCTCTGTTCCCTCACCACAATCCAGATTCTTTGGGGAGTTACCAGTACAGTAACCATACCAGGAAGTACTTAATTTATTAAGCTACTGCTTTTCTTAATCTCAGTGGAGATATTTACTGATAAACAGCTATCTACGCAGCATGTTCATGTCGTTCTTAAATGAGCTTTTATCTCTCTCCCCTCACCACAAATCAGATTCTTCTGAGGAGTTCCCAGTACATTATCCTTTCCCCTGTGTAATTACCTTAACAAGCTCCAGCTGTTTTTATTCTCAGAAGGTTTACTCCCTGATATACAGCTGCCTACCCCCTTCGTAAGTGCAGGTCCTAAATGAGCTTTTTTCTCTGTTCCCTCACCACAATCCAGATTCTTTTGGGGAGTTACCAGTACAGTAACCATACCAGGAAGTACTTAATTTATTAAGCTACTGCTTTTCTTAATCTCAGTGGAGATATTTACTGATAAACAGCTACCTACGCAACATGTTCATGTTGTTCCTAAATGAGCTTTTATCTCTCTCTGCCCTCAGCACAAATCAGATTCTTCTGAGGAGTTCCCAGTACATTATCCTTTTCCCTGTTTAATTATCTTAAGAAGATCCAGCTGTTTTTATTCTCAGAAGGTTTACTCCCTGATATACTGCTGCCTACCCCCTTCGTAAGTGCAGGTCCTAAATGAGGTTTTTTCTCTCTTCCCTCACCACAATCCAGATTTTTTTGGGGAGTTACCAGTACAGTAACCATACCAGGAAGTACTTTATTTATTAAGCTACTGCTTTTCTTAATCTCAGTGGAGATATTTACTGATAAACAGCTACCTACGCAGCATGTTCATGTCGTTCTTAAATGAGCTTTTATCTCTCTCCCCTCACCACAAATCAGATTCTTCTGAGGAGTTCCCAGTACATTATCCTTTCCCCTGTGTAATTACCTTAACAAGCTCCAGCTGTTTTTTTTCTCAGAAGGTTTACTCCCTGATATACAGCTGCCTACCCCCTTCGTAAGTGCAGGTCCTAAATGAGCTTTTTTCTCTGTTCCCTCACCACAATCCAGATTCTTTTGGGGAGTTACCAGTACAGTAACCATACCAGGAAGTACTTAATTTATTAAGCTACTGCTTTTCTTAATCTCAGTGGAGATATTTACTGACAAACAGCTACCTACCCAGCATGTTCATGTCGTTCCTAAATGACCTTTTATCTCTCTCCCCTCACCACAAATCAGATTATTCTGAGGAGTTCCCAGTACATTATCCTTTCCCCTGTGTAATTACCTTAACAAGCTCCAGCTGTTTTTATTCTCAGAAGGTTTACTCCCTGATATACAGCTGCCTACCCCCTTCGTAAGTGCAGGTCCTAAATGAGTTTTTTCTCTGTTCCCCCACCACAATCCAGATTCTTTTGGGGAGTTACCAGTACAGTAACCATACCAGGAAGTACTTAATTTATTAAGCTACTGCTTTTCTTAATCTCAGTGGAGATATTTACTGATAAACAGCTACCTACGCAGCATGTTCATGTCGTTCCTATATGAGCTTTTATCTCTTTCCCCACACCACAAATCAGATTCTTCTGAGGAGTTCCCAGTACATTATCCTTTCCCCTGTGTAATTACCTTAACAAGCTCCAGCTGTTTTTATTCTCAGAAGGTTTACTCCCTGATATACAGCTGCCTACAACCATCGTAAGTGCAGGTCCTAAATGAGCTTTTTTCTCTGTTCCCTCACCACAATCTAGATTCTTTTGGGGAGTTACCAGTACAGTAACCATACCAGGAAGTACTTAATTTATTAAGCTACTGCTTGTCTTAATCTCAGTGGAGATGTTTAGTGATAAACAGCTACCTACGCAGCATGTTCATGTCGTTCCTAAATGAGCTTTTATCTTTCTCCCCTCACCACAAATCAGATTCTTCTGAGGAGTTCCCATTACATTATCCTTTCCCCTGTGTAATTACCTTAACAAGCTCCAGCTGTTTTTATTCTCAGAAGGTTTACTCCCTACAGCTGCCTACCCCCTTCATAAGTGCAGGTCCTAAATGATCTTTTTTCTCTGTTCCCTCACCACAATCCAGATTCTTTTGGGGAGTTACCAGTACAGTAACCATACCAGGAAGTACTTAATTTATTAAGCTACTGCTTTTCTTAATCTCAGTGGAGATATTTACTGATAAACAGCTACCTACGCAGCATGTTCATGTCGTTCATAAATGAACTTTTATCTCTCTCCCCTCACCACAAATCAGATTCTTCTGAGGAGTTCCCGGTACATTATCCTTTCCCCTGTGTAATTACCTTAACAAGCTCCAGCTGTTTTTATTCTCAGAAGGTTTACTCCCTGATATACAGCTGCCTACCCACTTCGTAAGTGCAGGTCCTAAATGAGCTTTATTCTCTGTTCCCCCACCACAATCCAGATTCTTTTGGCGAGTTACCAGAACAGTAACCATACCAGGAAGTACTTAATTTATTAAGCTACTGCTTTTCTTAATCTCAGTGGAGATATTTACTGATAAACAGCTACCTACGCAGCCTGTTCATGTCGTTCCTAAATGAGCTTTTATCTCTCTCCCCTCACCACAAATCAGATTCTTATGAGGAGTTCCCAGTACATTATCCTTTCCACTGTGTAATTACCTTAACAAGCTCCAGGTGTTTTTATTCTCAGAAGGTTTACTCCCTGATATACAGCTGCCTACCCGCTTCGTAAGTGTAGGTCCTAAATGAGCTTTTTTCTCTGTTCCCTCACCACAATCCACATTCTTTTGGGGAGTTACCAGTACAGTAACCATACCAGAAAGTACTTTATTTATTAAGCTACTGCTTTTCTTAATTTCAGTGGAGATATTTACTGAAAAACAGCTACCTACGCAGCATGTTCATGTCTTTCCTAAATGTGCTTTTATCTCTCTCCCCTCACCACAAATCAGATTCTTCTGAGGAGTTCCCAGTACATTATCCTTTCCCCTGTGTAATTACCTTAACAAGCTCCAGCTGTTTTTATGCTCAGAAGGTTTACTCCCTGATATACAGCTGCCTACCCCCTTCGTAAGTGCAGGTCCTAAATGAGCTTTTTTCTCTGTTCCCTCACCACAATCCAGATTCTTTTGGGGAGTTACCAGTACAATAACTATACGGAGGAAGTATTTAATTTATTAAGCTACTGCTTTTCTTAATCTCAGTGGAGATATTTACTGATAAACAGCTACGTACGCAGCATGTTCATGTCGTTCCTAAATGAGCTTTTATCTCTCTCCCCTCACCACAAATCAGATTGTTCTGAGGAGTTCCCAGTACATTATCCTTTCCCCTGTGTAATTACATTAACAAACTCCAGCTGTTTTTATTCTCAGAAGGTTTACTCCCTGATATACAGCTGCCTACCCCCTTCGTAAGTGCAGGTCCTAAATGAGCTTTTTTCTCTGTTCCCTCACCACAATCCAGATTCTTTTGGGGAGTTACCAGTACAGTAACCATACCAGGAAGTACTTAATTTATTAAGCTACTGCTTTTCTTAATCTCAGTGGAGATATTTACTGATAAACAGCTACCTACGCAACATGTTCATGTTGTTCCTAAATGAGCTTTTATCTCTCTCTGCCCTCAGCACAAATCAGATTCTTCTGAGGAGTTCCCAGTACATTATCCTTTCCCCTGTTTAATTATCTTAAGAAGATCCAGCTGTTTTTATTCTCAGAAGGTTTACTCCCTGATATACTGCTGCCTACCCCCTTCGTAAGTGCAGGTCCTAAATGAGGTTTTTTCTCTCTTCCCTCACCACAATCCAGATTTTTTTTGGGGAGTTACCAGTACAGTAACCATACCAGGAAGTACTTTATTTATTAAGCTACTGCTTTTCTTAATCTCAGTGGAGATATTTACTGATAAACAGCTACCTACGCAGCATGTTCATGTCGTTCTTAAATGAGCTTTTATCTCTCTCCCCTCACCACAAATCAGATTCTTCTGAGGAGTTCCCAGTACATTATCCTTTCCCCTGTGTAATTACCTTAACAAGCTCCAGCTGTTTTTTTTCTCAGAAGGTTTACTCCCTGATATACAGCTGCCTACCCCCTTCGTAAGTGCAGGTCCTAAATGAGCTTTTTTCTCTGTTCCCTCACCACAATCCAGATTCTTTTGGGGAGTTACCAGTACAGTAACCATACCAGGAAGTACTTAATTTATTAAGCTACTGCTTTTCTTAATCTCAGTGGAGATATTTACTGATAAACAGCTACCTACCCAGCATGTTCATGTCGTTCCTAAATGACCTTTTATCTCTCTCCCCTCACCACAAATCAGATTATTCTGAGGAGTTCCCAGTACATTATCCTTTCCCCTGTGTAATTACCTTAACAAGCTCCAGCTGTTTTTATTCTCAGAAGGTTTACTCCCTGATATACAGCTGCCTACCCCCTTCGTAAGTGCAGGTCCTAAATGAGTTTTTTCTCTGTTCCCCCACCACAATCCAGATTCTTTTGGGGAGTTACCAGTACAGTAACCATACCAGGAAGTACTTAATTTATTAAGCTACTGCTTTTCTTAATCTCAGTGGAGATGTTTAGTGATAAACAGCTACCTACGCAGCATGTTCATGTCGTTCCTAAATGAGCTTTTATCTTTCTCCCCTCACCACAAATCAGATTCTTCTGAGGAGTTCCCATTACATTATCCTTTCCCCTGTGTAATTACCTTAACAAGCTCCAGCTGTTTTTATTCTCAGAAGGTTTACTCCCTGATATACAGCTGCCTACCCCCTTCATAAGTGCAGGTCCTAAATGATCTTTTTTCTCTGTTCCCTCACCACAATCCAGATTCTTTTGGGGAGTTACCAGTACAGTAACCATACCAGGAAGTACTTAATTTATTAAGCTACTGTTTTCTTAATCTCAGGGGAGATATTTACTGATAAACAGCTACGTACGCAGCATGTTCATGTCGTTCCTAAATGAGCTTTTATCTCTCTCCCCTCACCACAAATCAGATTCTTCTTAGGAGTTCCCAATACATTATCCTTTCCCCCGTGTGAAATACCTTAACAATCTCCAGCTGTTTTTATTCTCAGGTTTACTCACTGATATACAGCTGCCTACCCCCTCCGTAAGTGCAGGTCCTAAATGAGCTTTTTTCTCTGTTCCCTCACCACAATCCTGATTCTTTTGGGGAGTTACCAGAACAATAACCATACCAGGAGGTACTTAATTTATTAAGCTACTGCTTTTCTTAATCTCAGTGGAGATATTTACTGATAAACAGCTACCTACGCAGCATGTTCATGTCGTTCCTAAATGAGCTTTTATCTCTCTCACCTCACCACAAATCAGATTCTTCTGAGGAGTTCCCAGTACACTATCCTTTCCCCTGTGTAATTACCTTAACAAGCACCTGCTGTTTTTATTCTCAGAAGGTTTACTCCCTGATATACAGCTGCCTACCCCCTTCGTAAGTGCAGGTCCTCAATGAGCTTTTTTCTCTGTTCCCTCACCACAATCCAGATTCTTTTGGGGAGTTACCAGTACAGTAACCATACCAGGAAGTACTTAATTTATTAAGCTACTGCTTTTCTTAATCTCAGTGGAGATATTTACTGATAAACAGCTACCTACGCAGCATGTTCATGTCGTTCCTAAATGAGCTTTTATCTCTCTCCCCTCACCACAAATCAGATTCTTCTGAGGAGTTCCCGGTACATTATCCTTTCCCCTGTGTAATTACCTTAACAAGCTCCAGCTTTTTTTATTCTCAGAAGGTTTACTCCCTGATATACAGCTGCCTACCCCCTTCGTAAGTGCAGGTCCTAAATGAGCTTTTTTCTCTGTTCCCTCACCACAATCCAGATTCTTTAGGGGAGTTACCAGTACAGTAACCATACCAGGAAGTACTTAATTTATTAAGCTACTGCTCTTCTTAATCTCAGTGGAGATATTTACTGATAAACAGCTACCTACGCAGCATGTTCATGTCGTTCCTAAATGAGCTTTTATCTCTCTCCCCTCACCACAAATCAGATTCTTCTGAGGAGTTCCCAGTACATTATCCTTTCCTCTGTGTAATTACCTTAACAAGCTCCAGCTGTTTTTATTCTCAGAAGGTTAACTCCCTGATATACAGCTGCCAACCCCTTCGTAAGTGCAGGTCCTAAATGAGCTTTTTTCTCTGTTCCCTCACCACAATCCAGATTCTTTTGGGGAGTTACCAGTACTGTAACCATACCAGGAAGTACTTAATTTATTAAGCTACTGCTTTTCTTAATCTCAGTGGAGATATTTACTGATAAACAGCTACCTACGCAGCATGTTCATGTCGTTCCTAAATGAGCTTTTATCTATCTCCCCTCACCACAAATCAGATTGTTCTGAGGATTTCCCAGTACATTATCCTTTCCCCGGTGTAATTACCTTAACAAGCTCCAGCTGTTTTTATTCTCAGAAGGTTTACTCCCTGATATACAGCTGCCTACCCCCTTCGTAAGTGCAGGTCCTAAATGAGCTTTTTTCTCTGTTCCCTCACCACAATCCAGATTCTTTTGGGGAGTTACCAATACCGTAACCATACCAGGAAGTACTTAATTTATTAAGCTACTGCTTTTCTTAATCTCAGGGGAGATATTTACTGATAAACAGCTATGTTCGTACAATGTTCATGTCGTTCCTAAATGAGCTTTTATCTCTCTCCCCTCACCACAAATCAGATTCTTCTGAGGAGTTCCCAGTACATTATCCTTTCCCCTGTGTAATTACCTTAACAAGCTCCAGCTGTTTTTTTTCTCAGAAGGTTTACTCCCTGATATACAGCTGCCTACCCCCTTCGTAAGTGCAGGTCCTAAATGAGCTTTTTTCTCTGTTCCCTCACCACAATCCAGATTCTTTTGGGGAGTTACCAGTACAGTAACCATACCAGGAAGTACTTAATTTATTAAGCTACTGCTTTTCTTAATCTCAGTGGAGATATTTACTGATAAACAGCTACCTACCCAGCATGTTCATGTCGTTCCTAAATGACCTTTTATCTCTCTCCCCTCACCACAAATCAGATTATTCTGAGGAGTTCCCAGTACATTATCCTTTCCCCTGTGTAATTACCTTAACAAGCTCCAGCTGTTTTTATTCTCAGAAGGTTTACTCCCTGATATACAGCTGCCTACCCCCTTCGTAAGTGCAGGTCCTAAATGAGTTTTTTTCTCTGTTCCCCCACCACAATCCAGATTCTTTTGGGGAGTTACCAGTACAGTAACCATACCAGGAAGTACTTAATTTATTAAGCTACTGCTTTTCTTAATCTCAGTGGAGATATTTACTGATAAACAGCTACCTACGCAGCATGTTCATGTCGTTCCTATATGAGCTTTTATCTCTCTCCCCACACCACAAATCAGATTCTTCTGAGGAGTTCCCAGTACATTATCCTTTCCCCTGTGTAATTACCTTAACAAGCTCCAGCTGTTTTTATTCTCAGAAGGTTTACTCCCTGATATACAGCTGCCTACAACCATCGTAAGTGCAGGTCCTAAATGAGCTTTTTTCTCTGTTCCCTCACCACAATCTAGATTCTTTTGGGGAGTTACCAGTACAGTAACCATACCAGGAAGTACTTAATTTATTAAGCTACTGCTTTTCTTAATCTCAGTGGAGATGTTTAGTGATAAACAGCTACCTACGCAGCATGTTCATGTCGTTCCTAAATGAGCTTTTATCTTTCTCCCCTCACCACAAATCAGATTCTTCTGAGGAGTTCCCATTACATTATCCTTTCCCCTGTGTAATTACCTTAACAAGCTCCAGCTGTTTTTATTCTCAGAAGGTTTACTCCCTACAGCTGCCTACCCCCTTCATAAGTGCAGGTCCTAAATGATCTTTTTTCTCTGTTCCCTCACCACAATCCAGATTCTTTTGGGGAGTTACCAGTACAGTAACCATACCAGGAAGTACTTAATTTATTAAGCTACTGCTTTTCTTAATCTCAGTGGAGATATTTACTGATAAACAGCTACCTACGCAGCATGTTCATGTCGTTCATAAATGAACTTTTATCTCTCTCCCCTCACCACAAATCAGATTCTTCTGAGGAGTTCCCAGTACATTATCCTTTCCCCTGTGTAATTACCTTAACAAGCTCCAGCTGTTTTTATTCTCAGAAGGTTTACTCCCTGATATACAGCTGCCTACCCACTTCGTAAGTGCAGGTCCTAAATGAGCTTTATTCTCTGTTCCCCCACCACAATCCAGATTCTTTTGGCGAGTTACCAGAACAGTAACCATACCAGGAAGTACTTAATTTATTAAGCTACTGCTTTTCTTAATCTCAGTGGAGATATTTACTGATAAACAGCTACCTACGCAGCCTGTTCATGTCGTTCCTAAATGAGCTTTTATCTCTCTCCCCTCACCACAAATCAGATTCTTATGAGGAGTTCCCAGTACATTATCCTTTCCACTGTGTAATTACCTTAACAAGCTCCAGGTGTTTTTATTCTCAGAAGGTTTACTCCCTGATATACAGCTGCCTACCCGCTTCGTAAGTGTAGGTCCTAAATGAGCTTTTTTCTCTGTTCCCTCACCACAATCCACATTCTTTTGGGGAGTTACCAGTACAGTAACCATACCAGAAAGTACTTTATTTATTAAGCTACTGCTTTTCTTAATTTCAGTGGAGATATTTACTGAAAAACAGCTACCTACGCAGCATGTTCATGTCTTTCCTAAATGTGCTTTTATCTCTCTCCCCTCACCACAAATCAGATTCTTCTGAGGAGTTCCCAGTACATTATCCTTTCCCCTGTGTAATTACCTTAACAAGCACCAGCTGTTTTTATGCTCAGAAGGTTTACTCCCTGATATACAGCTGCCTACCCCCTTCGTAAGTGCAGGTCCTAAATGAGCTTTTTTCTCTGTTCCCTCACCACAATCCAGATTCTTTTGGGGAGTTACCAGTACAATAACTATAAGGAGGAAGTATTTAATTTATTAAGCTACTGCTTTTCTTAATCTCAGTGGAGATATTTACTGATAAACAGCTACGTACGCAGCATGTTCATGTCGTTCCTAAATGAGCTTTTATCTCTCTCCCCTCACCACAAATCAGATTGTTCTGAGGAGTTCCCAGTACATTATCCTTTCCCCTGTGTAATTACATTAACAAACTCCAGCTGTTTTTATTCTCAGAAGGTTTACTCCCTGATATACAGCTGCCTACCCCCTTCGTAAGTGCAGGTCCTAAATGAGCTTTTTTCTCTGTTCCCTCACCACAATCCAGATTCTTTGGGGAGTTACCAGTACAGTAACCATACCAGGAAGTACTTAATTTATTGAGCTACTGCTTTTCTTAATCTCAGTGGAGATATTTACTGATAAACAGCTATCTACGCAGCATGTTCATGTCGTTCTTAAATGAGCTTTTATCTCTCTCCCCTCACCACAAATCAGATTCTTCTGAGGAGTTCCCAGTACATTATCCTTTCCCCTGTGTAATTACCTTAACAAGCTCCAGCTGTTTTTATTCTCAGAAGGTTTACTCCCTGATATACAGCTGCCTACCCCCTTCGTAAGTGCAGGTCCTAAATGAGCTTTTTTTCTCTGTTCCCTCACCACAATCCAGATTCTTTTGGGGAGTTACCAGTACAGTAACCATACCAGGAAGTACTTAATTTATTAAGCTACTGCTTTTCTTAATCTCAGTGGAGATATTTACTGATAAACAGCTACCTACGCAACATGTTCATGTTGTTCCTAAATGAGCTTTTATCTCTCTCTGCCCTCAGCACAAATCAGATTCTTCTGAGGAGTTCCCAGTACATTATCCTTTCCCCTGTTTAATTATCTTAAGAAGATCCAGCTGTTTTTATTCTCAGAAGGTTTACTCCCTGATATACTGCTGCCTACCCCCTTCGTAAGTGCAGGTCCTAAATGAGGTTTTTTCTCTCTTCCCTCACCACAATCCAGATTTTTTTGGGGAGTTACCAGTACAGTAACCATACCAGGAAGTACTTTATTTATTAAGCTACTGCTTTTCTTAATCTCAGTGGAGATATTTACTGATAAACAGCTACCTACGCAGCATGTTCATGTCGTTCTTAAATGAGCTTTTATCTCTCTCCCCTCACCACAAATCAGATTCTTCTGAGGAGTTCCCAGTACATTATCCTTTCCCCTGTGTAATTACCTTAACAAGCTCCAGCTGTTTTTTTTCTCAGAAGGTTTACTCCCTGATATACAGCTGCCTACCCCCTTCGTAAGTGCAGGTCCTAAATGAGCTTTTTTCTCTGTTCCCTCACCACAATCCAGATTCTTTTGGGGAGTTACCAGTACAGTAACCATACCAGGAAGTACTTAATTTATTAAGCTACTGCTTTTCTTAATCTCAGTGGAGATATTTACTGATAAACAGCTACCTACCCAGCATGTTCATGTCGTTCCTAAATGACCTTTTATCTCTCTCCCCTCACCACAAATCAGATTATTCTGAGGAGTTCCCAGTACATTATCCTTTCCCCTGTGTAATTACCTTAACAAGCTCCAGCTGTTTTTATTCTCAGAAGGTTTACTCCCTGATATACAGCTGCCTACCCCCTTCGTAAGTGCAGGTCCTAAATGAGTTTTTTCTCTGTTCCCCCACCACAATCCAGATTCTTTTGGGGAGTTACCAGTACAGTAACCATACCAGGAAGTACTTAATTTATTAAGCTACTGCTTTTCTTAATCTCAGTGGAGATATTTACTGATAAACAGCTACCTACGCAGCATGTTCATGTCGTTCCTATATGAGCTTTTATCTCTCTCCCCACACCACAAATCAGATTCTTCTGAGGAGTTCCCAGTACATTATCCTTTCCCCTGTGTAATTACCTTAACAAGCTCCAGCTGTTTTTATTCTCAGAAGGTTTACTCCCTGATATACAGCTGCCTACAACCTTCGTAAGTGCAGGTCCTAAATGAGCTTTTTTCTCTGTTCCCTCACCACAATCTAGATTCTTTTGGGGAGTTACCAGTACAGTAACCATACCAGGAAGTACTTAATTTATTAAGCTACTGCTTTTCTTAATCTCAGTGGAGATGTTTAGTGATAAACAGCTACCTACGCAGCATGTTCATGTCGTTCCTAAATGAGCTTTTATCTTTCTCCCCTCACCACAAATCAGATTCTTCTGAGGAGTTCCCATTACATTATCCTTTCCCTGTGTAATTACCTTAACAAGCTCCAGCTGTTTTTATTCTCAGAAGGTTTACTCCCTGATATACAGCTGCCTACCCCCTTCATAAGTGCAGGTCCTAAATGATCTTTTTTCTCTGTTCCCTCACCACAATCCAGATTCTTTTGGGGAGTTACCAGTACAGTAACCATACCAGGAAGTACTTAATTTATTAAGCTACTGTTTTCTTAATCTCAGGGGAGATATTTACTGATAAACAGCTACGTACGCAGCATGTTCATGTCGTTCCTAAATGAGCTTTTATCTCTCTCCCCTCACCACAAATCAGATTCTTCTTAGGAGTTCCCAATACATTATCCTTTCCCCCGTGTGAAATACCTTAACAATCTCCAGCTGTTTTTATTCTCAGGTTTACTCACTGATATACAGCTGCCTACCCCCTCCGTAAGTGCAGGTCCTAAATGAGCTTTTTTCTCTGTTCCCTCACCACAATCCTGATTCTTTTGGGGAGTTACCAGAACAATAACCATACCAGGAGGTACTTAATTTATTAAGCTACTGCTTTTCTTAATCTCAGTGGAGATATTTACTGATAAACAGCTACCTACGCAGCATGTTCATGTCGTTCCTAAATGAGCTTTTATCTCTCTCACCTCACCACAAATCAGATTCTTCTGAGGAGTTCCCAGTACACTATCCTTTCCCCTGTGTAATTACCTTAACAAGCTCCTGCTGTTTTTATTCTCAGAAGGTTTACTCCCTGATATACAGCTGCCTACCCCCTTCGTAAGTGCAGGTCCTCAATGAGCTTTTTTCTCTGTTCCCTCACCACAATCCAGATTCTTTTGGGGAGTTACCAGTACAGTAACCATACCAGGAAGTACTTAATTTATTAAGCTACTGCTTTTCTTAATCTCAGTGGAGATATTTACTGATAAACAGCTACCTACGCAGCATGTTCATGTCGTTCCTAAATGAGCTTTTATCTCTCTCCCCTCACCACAAATCAGATTCTTCTGAGGAGTTCCCGGTACATGATCCTTTCCCCTGTGTAATTACCTTAACAAGCTCCAGCTTTTTTTATTCTCAGAAGGTTTACTCCCTGATATACAGCTGCCTACCCCCTTCGTAAGTGCAGGTCCTAAATGAGCTTTTTTCTCTGTTCCCTCACCACAATCCAGATTCTTTAGGGGAGTTACCAGTACAGTAACCATACCAGGAAGTACTTAATTTATTAAGCTACTGCTCTTCTTAATCTCAGTGGAGATATTTACTGATAAACAGCTACCTACGCAGCATGTTCATGTCGTTCCTAAATGAGCTTTTATCTCTCTCCCCTCACCACAAATCAGATTCTTCTGAGGAGTTCCCAGTACATTATCCTTTCCCCTGTGTAATTACCTTAACAAGCTCCAGCTGTTTTTATTCTCAGAAGGTTAACTCCCTGATATACAGCTGCCAACCCCTTCGTAAGTGCAGGTCCTAAATGAGCTTTTTTCTCTGTTCCCTCACCACAATCCAGATTCTTTTGGGGAGTTACCAGTACTGTAACCATACCAGGAAGTACTTAATTTATTAAGCTACTGCTTTTCTTAATCTCAGTGGAGATGTTTAGTGATAAACAGCTACCTACGCAGCATGTTCATGTCGTTCCTAAATGAGCTTTTATCTTTCTCCCCTCACCACAAATCAGATTCTTCTGAGGAGTTCCCATTACATTATCCTTTCCCCTGTGTAATTACCTTAACAAGCTCCAGCTGTTTTTATTCTCAGAAGGTTTACTCCCTGATATACAGCTGCCTACCCCCTTCATAAGTGCAGGTCCTAAATGATCTTTTTTCTCTGTTCCCTCACCACAATCCAGATTCTTTTGGGGAGTTACCAGTACAGTAACCATACCAGGAAGTACTTAATTTATTAAGCTACTGTTTTCTTAATCTCAGGGGAGATATTTACTGATAAACAGCTACGTACGCAGCATGTTCATGTCGTTCCTAAATGAGCTTTTATCTCTCTCCCCTCCCCACAAATCAGATTCTTCTTAGGAGTTCCCAATACATTATCCTTTCCCCGTGTGAAATACCTTAACAATCTCCAGCTGTTTTTATTCTCAGGTTTACTCACTGATATACAGCTGCCTACCCCCTCCGTAAGTGCAGGTCCTAAATGAGCTTTTTTCTCTGTTCCCTCACCACAATCCTGATTCTTTTGGGGAGTTACCAGAACAATAACCATACCAGGAGGTACTTAATTTATTAAGCTACTGCTTTTCTTAATCTCAGTGGAGATATTTACTGATAAACAGCTACCTACGCAGCATGTTCATGTCGTTCCTAAATGAGCTTTTATCTCTCTCACCTCACCACAAATCAGATTCTTCTGAGGAGTTCCCAGTACACTATCCTTTCCCCTGTGTAATTACCTTAACAAGCTCCTGCTGTTTTTATTCTCAGAAGGTTTACTCCCTGATATACAGCTGCCTACCCCCTTCGTAAGTGCAGGTCCTCAATGAGCTTTTTTCTCTGTTCCCTCACCACAATCCAGATTCTTTTGGGGAGTTACCAGTACAGTAACCATACCAGGAAGTACTTAATTTATTAAGCTACTGCTTTTCTTAATCTCAGTGGAGATATTTACTGATAAACAGCTACCTACGCAGCATGTTCATGTCGTTCCTAAATGAGCTTTTATCTCTCTCCCCTCACCACAAATCAGATTCTTCTGAGGAGTTCCCGGTACATTATCCTTTCCCCTGTGTAATTACCTTAACAAGCTCCAGCTTTTTTTATTCTCAGAAGGTTTACTCCCTGATATACAGCTGCCTACCCCCTTCGTAAGTGCAGGTCCTAAATGAGCTTTTTCTCTGTTCCCTCACCACAATCCAGATTCTTTAGGGGAGTTACCAGTACAGTAACCATACCAGGAAGTACTTAATTTATTAAGCTACTGCTCTTCTTAATCTCAGTGGAGATATTTACTGATAAACAGCTACCTACGCAGCATGTTCATGTCGTTCCTAAATGAGCTTTTATCTCTCTCCCCTCACCACAAATCAGATTCTTCTGAGGAGTTCCCAGTACATTATCCTTTCCCCTGTGTAATTACCTTAACAAGCTCCAGCTGTTTTTATTCTCAGAAGGTTAACTCCCTGATATACAGCTGCCAACCCCTTCGTAAGTGCAGGTCCTAAATGAGCTTTTTTCTCTGTTCCCTCACCACAATCCAGATTCTTTTGGGGAGTTACCAGTACTGTAACCATACCAGGAAGTACTTAATTTATTAAGCTACTGCTTTTCTTAATCTCAGTGGAGATATTTACTGATAAACAGCTACCTACGCAGCATGTTCATGTCGTTCCTAAATGAGCTTTTATCTATCTCCCCTCACCACAAATCAGATTGTTCTGAGGATTTCCCAGTACATTATCCTTTCCCCGGTGTAATTACCTTAACAAGCTCCAGCTGTTTTTATTCTCAGAAGGTTTACTCCCTGATATACAGCTGCCTACCCCCTTCGTAAGTGCAGGTCCTAAATGAGCTTTTTTCTCTGTTCCCTCACCACAATCCAGATTCTTTTGGGGAGTTACCAATACCGTAACCATACCAGGAAGTACTTAATTTATTAAGCTACTGCTTTTCTTAATCTCAGGGGAGATATTTACTGATAAACAGCTATGTTCGTACAATGTTCATGTCGTTCCTAAATGAGCTTTTATCTCTCTCTCCTCACCACAAATCAGATTCTTCTGAGGAGTTCCCAGTACATTATCCTTTCCCCTGTGTAATTACCTTAACAATCTCCAGCTGTTTTTATTCTCAAAAGGTTTACTCCCTGATATACAGCTGCCTACCACCTTCGTAAGTGCAGGTCCTAAATGAGCTTTTTTCTCAGTTCCCTCACCACAATCCAGATTCTTTTGGGGAGTTACTAGTACAGTCACCATACCAGGAAGTACTTAATTTATTAAGCTACTGCTTTTCTTAATCTCAGTGGAGATATTTACTGATAAACAGCTACGTACGCAGCATGTTCATGTCGTTCCTAAATGAGCTTTTATCTCTCTCCCCTCACCAGAAATCAGATTCTTCTGAGGAGTTCCCAGTACATTATCCTTTCCCCTGTGTAATTACCTTAACAAGCTCCAGCTTTTTTATTTTCAGAAGGTTTACTCCCTGATATACAGCTGCCTACCCCCTTCGTAATTGCAGGTCTTTAATGAGATTTTTTCTCTGTTCCCTCACCACAATCCAGATTCTTTTGGGAGTTACCAGTACAGTAACCATACCAGGAAGTACTTAATTTATTAAGCTACTGCTTTCTTAATCTCAGTGGAGATATTTACTGATAAACTGCTACCTACGCAGCATGTTCATGTCGTTCCTAAATGAGCTTTTATCTCTCTCACCTCACC
>NW_025961457.1:0-57023 GCF_023159225.1 Perognathus longimembris pacificus
TAATATCCTACTTGACTTGGCCCTGGGATCTATTCCCCAGCACAACACAACACATACAGAAAACAGCCAGAAGTCGCTCTGTGGCTCAAGTGGCAGAGTGTTAGCCTTGAGCAACAAAAAGAGGGCGACAGTGCTCAGGCCTTGAGTTCCAGCCCCGGGACTGGTAAAAATAGGTAAATAAATAAATAAAATGAAATATCTAAACATATGATAGCAAAACATGATTTTCTTTTCATTATGCAGTCATACCTAGCTGACATCTTTTGTCTCGCTGCCAATGAGAGCTAAATACTAGATACATGTCCTAGTATTAGGAATCTTAGAAAGGGGCGAGGAATCATGGCTCATGCCTAGAATCCTAGCTACGTGGCAGGCAAAGATTAGGATTCATACATACCATCTTTACAATTAAAAAATTCTGTGGTGCAATATGCCTGTGATTGTAAGGTATGCAGGAATCCTAATAGGAAACGTGTTGACAAGTAATGTACTCATTACTTTACGTAAGTAACTATAACCCCTCTGTACATCACCTTGCCAATAAAATTAAGTAAAAAGAACATGTCAAAAAAGTGTCATTCTTTGAGGAGAGGATGATAATGGGGAGTTCACAAATATGAGTGGTAGAAAATTTTGGAAAATCTATTCTTCCTATTCAATTTTTCTAAATTTTCTCTAAAAATTAAAGACTATTTAAAATGGAAAAATATGATAAATACAATTGTAGCTCTGTAGTAGAGGTCCTGGTTTAGGTCCCTAGCATTATGAAAAACAAGGATAAAGGGAGAGAGAAAGAGGAAAGGGAGAGAGAAGGAAGGAATATAGTAGGGTCTGCGTCTTAGCCACGTGATCTGTTTTAGCACAGGTCCAGAAACCACATATTAGCCATGTGCTGTGTCTTAACAGGGACCAGGACCCTACATCCTAGACATGTGCTATGTCTCAGCACAGGATCAGGGGCTGCATCGTAGCCAGGTGCTGTGTCTTAACAGAACATCAGGGGATGGCATCTGAGCCATGTGCTCTGTCGAAGCAGAGGACCAGGGGCTGCATCTTAGCCATGTGCTGTTTCTTAGCCAAGGACCCATGTTGCATCTTAGTCATTTGACTTGTCTTAGCAGAGGACCAGGGAACCCCATCTTAGCCATGTGCTGTGCCTAACCAGAGGACCAGGGGACTGCATCTGAGCTATGAGATGTGTCTTAGCACAGGACCAGGGGACCCCATCTGAGCCATATGCTCTGTTGAAGCAGAGGACCAAGCACTGCATCTTAGCCATATGATGTGTCATAGATGAGGACCTGGTGCTATGTCTTAGCCATGTGCTGTGATTTAGGAGAGGACAAGGCCACTGCATCTTAGAAATGTGCTGTGTCTTAAGAGAGGACCTGGTGCTGCATCTTAGTCATGTTCTGTGTCTTAACAGGGGACCAGGTGAATGCATCTGAGCCATGTGCTCTTGCTTTCCAGAGGAGCATATGAGGTGTCTTAGTAGATGACCAGGGGACCAGATTTTAGCTTTGTGATGTGTCTTAACAGAGGACCAGGAGCTACATCTAGCCATGTGATGTGCCTTAGCAGAGGACCAGGGGACCACATCTTAGCCATATGCTGTGTCTTAGCAGAGAACCAGGGGACTGCAACTGATCTGTGTGTTCTCTCTTAGCACAGGACCTGGGGACCTCATCTGAGCCATGTTCTGTGTCTTAGCAGAGGACCAAGCACTGCAGCTTATCCACATGATGTGTCTTAACACAGGACCAGGGAATGCATGTGAGCCATGTGCTGTGTCTTAACAGAGGACCAGGGGTTGCACTGTAGCCATGTGCTGTGTCTTAGCAGGGGACAAGAACATGGCATCTGAGCCTTGTCATATGTCTTAGCAGAGGACCAGGGACTGCATCGTAGCCATTTGATCTGTCTTAGCAGAGCAACTGGAACCGCAACATGAGTGCAAACAAGAGAACTAGCAGGGAAACACAAACCTGATTTATAACGACCTAACCAGTCCCAAGAAACGTAATACCCCCGACAACCTGTACATTAATTCCTGCTGAAAGTTATACCCCTGGGACCTGGCTACCTCAAGCTCAGGCCACCTCTTGAAGGGCCTTGAACATTTCTATGTCATTACCATAGGGACAAAGCTTTGGGACATCATATCCACACACAAGTGCAGAAACTTTTAAAATGTAAATGCTCAGCGTAATTATTCAAGTTCAGCTTCCTGTGTCAATCACAGGATCACACGGAAGACTGTACCTGCTTTGCATCATCCTCTTTTCATATCATCTGGCTTGCTATTTTCCAAAGTGAGCATTATCCCAACAATTTACCAAATGAGGATCTCGTTTTTCCAGACCACTCTTTTTCTTTTTCCTAGTGAAGAATGCATTTAATAATCACTATTCTTTATTTATTATGATAGAAGGATTGAAGGAATGACATAATGTCAATGTACAATTTACTTATAAATTGATATGTTGAGATGAATCCTTTGTACAACTACTTAAAGATAAAAAAGAATAAATTTAAAACAAACAAATAAATACCAATGTATAGGTAGCATACATACATAATAACCAAATTATGGTATGTGCAAGAGAAAATTAAAATAGCGTGACGTCTTAGAATTAAGTCACAGCATAAAAACTAATACCAGGAAGCTGGTACCTAAAAAGTGAAAGAGAAGGTCAAGGGGAGAGGGGCAGATGAATTAAGAGCGTAGGAGATGAAATAATATTTATTAGCATTTATTGCATATTCTGTGAAATTAGGAAAATTGAATGGAGGGATTGGTTTGGGAGGATGGGGGGATGATGAAATGGTTGATACTGATCAAAATGTAGTGTACTCATAAACTGACATGTTGAATGGTAAGCCCTTTGTACAATTACTTAAGAAAATAAAATATAAATAGATAAAATTACTAGAGTTCATTTGAATTAGTTAACATTATGTTCCATGAGAACCATTCTTGTTGTTTTATGGAACGCTCTTTTAATAATTTTACTTGCCATGTACAGTGAAACCACAGTTTATTATTGTATACACCCATCTAATACATTTGAAAATATATAGTTTATTTTGTATATTTTTTCAAATGCTGGTATGCAGATGTAACAATTCCAAGTAAAGCTGTGATATTCACTGTGCCTGTCCACTCATGCCCTTTCATCCCCAGTAGTTTGCAGTAGAGGCTACCGCTGAGTTCCTCAACACTCTTGTTATTTAAGTGCTTTTCTGATACTATAGCTCAACAAAACCCAACTCTTCTTACATTCCTCTTTAACTCAATTTAAAACATGAGTATACCATTTGAAGGATAAAACTATTTGAAACTTTAACCCAAATATAATAGCATAATGATTACATAATTGTGACCATTTCTGGTAATTTCCAATGTGCTTGTACATAATTTTTGTTATAATGGTATTTTGGGAAAAAGAAAGTAAGTACATTAAGTGAATGTTAAAAGTTTAGATTCCCCAAGGGAATTTGGCTTTTTATTGTTCATTCAGGAAATTATGCTAAAGCTTATATGGCTGTTTGTCAACTCTGTAGTTGCTGTACTGATTTTTCATTTATGCTTTGAGAGAATATCTTCAGGCATACTGCTATGTCTTTTCTGTAGATATAATATTTCTATGTCATGAGGTTCTCCTCTTCATTTCTAGAACTGACCCTTGCCTTATGTCTGCATTCTAATGTTCGTGTTGCTGCAATTTATTTTTTGCCTTATATGTGTTCAGTGTGTTTTCCAGGTATGCTTATTTCTAGATTTTTATACTCTGATGCTTTTAATATGCCTTCTAAAATGAAATAAAAACCTGACATTTTGATTCTGCTTTACTTTATGCACTGGCTTACATGTTATAAGCAGCATGAAATCTAACACAGGAACAAAGTTATTTTATTTACCTGTATACCCCAATTAATTCCTTCTTCTGGTATCGTCTCACGTATTTTCCTTCTGTTAATTTTCAAGTTTTATAATTTTTGGCTAAGGTATTTTTCTCTTTGTACTTTTAATAAGTCATCATCTTAGTGATTACAATATCAATGTAATTTTTATTTTTTTCAATGGTTCTTAGAGTGTGTTTTGAGGCCCCCTGGAGATTATTGTGTACTTTTAGAGGTCTTACATAGTCAAAATGTGGTCTGGCTCTCATTTTCATTCTATTCATTGAAGGTTAACTTGAATGATATGCTGCCTTACCTTGTTTCTTTTGAAAAAGCAGTTAGCTGAATTGTAGAAATATCGTATTTCATAGAAATGTAATATTTTGGCCTTGGAAAGTGGCTCATAGGTAGACTGGTTGTGTAGCTTTCACAAAGCCCTATGTTCCCACACACTGCACACACACACATACATACACGCACATACACACACATACACACACACATACACGCCATATTCTTTAAAGTTTGTTATTGTAAATGTTATACGCGGAGCGGGTACAGCAGGTACAGTTGCATAAGTAAGATAATGAGTACATTTTTCATTTTTTAACCTAAAACAAAAATGCATCTTTTTGTTTTAATTAACTTTAAGCAGTTGCCATTTGTCAGGAGGGGAGCCAGCAGTTAATCTCATTTTGATCTCTGGCTGTGTTGCCATCACAAGGATATGCTAAGTGCAAGGACATTTGTTTACTAGTATCTCTGCCCCTACCAGGAATTGCTTTAATATGTCAGCTGGAGTACATTCCTATGTTAATCAACCTCATCCTGTGTTTACTCCCATCAAATGTTGCAAACTTCAATGCCTCTTTGTGTTCTTGAATTTTAGCAACCGTATGCTATTTCCTGGTTCCAAAACTGCATATAAACTGGAAGTTAAGAATAAACCTGGCTGCAGTCTTGAGTTTCAATCTTAAGCTGCAGACCTCCAGAACCCCACCTTTTGTCTCTTGTCTTCTTTTTTCTCTTGTCTATCTTTCTTTTTCTTTAATCCTGGCCCCCTCAATCAGGATTCCCTCTTAGCTGTTGGCTGGCTCCGGCAGCCATTCAGCAAGGCAGTTTATAAATACAGTGTATCTTGGTCAATGTGATTCCTTTCAACAATCTAACCCATTCCTCCTCTACCCATCCCTTTCTTCATGCTTACTTTGTTTTGTAGGATATACATTGTATTCTTTTTTAATGTATTTTATTGATATTGTCGAGATGATATACAGAGGGGTTAAGTTACATATATCATGTAATGAATACATTTCTTCTTGAACCACATACAATATTTTTAAGGTACTCTTTTTTTCCCCTGAATTTCGTCCACTTTAATATGCATTGTTTAATATCGTATTCCGAATACTCATGATGAAGTACCACGGTGTGATTATAAGTTGGTTAACCATTATTATTATGATTTTTTTTTTTTTTGCGAATTGGAGAAACTTTTCATGTATTATCTCTTTATACTGTGTCTTTTGTCATCTTTTTCGGTCTATTGAAACTCAAAAGCATTTCATATTCTCATTGTAATTCTTTTCTTTTCTTTTCTTTTTTTCTTTTTTCTTTGGCCATTCCTGGGCCTTGGACTCCAGGGCCTGAGCACTGTCCTTGACTTCTTTTTGCTGAAGGCTAGCACTCTGCCATTTGAGCCACAGTGCCACTTCTGGCCATTTTCTGTATATGTGGTGCTGGGGAATTGAACTCAGGGCTTCATGTATACGAGGCAAGCACTCTTGCCACTAGACCATATACCCAGCCATTGTAATTATTTTCTTTTATTCTCTTTGTTTTTTCTCCAATTTTTGCCTGTGGTGAATTTTTTCTAGAATTTTTTTTTTTTTTTTTGGCCAGTCCTGGGCCTTGGACTCAGGGCCTGAGCACTGTCCCTGGCTTCTTTTTTTTGCTCAAGGCTAGCACTCTGCCACTTGAGCCACAGCGCCACTTCTGGCCGTTTTCTGTATATGTGGTGCTGGGGAATCGAACCCAGGGCCTCATGTATACGAGGCAGGCACTCTTGCCACTAGGCCATATCCCCAGCCCTTTTCTAGAAATTTTTAAAGAATATTTTATAGTTTCCTCAATGATTAAAATCTGTTGTTAGCCCCAGGTATAAATTTTAAATATATATCTATCTAATTTATAAGTAAAGCACTTTAAAACTTTTCCTGGTGAATGTTTCAAGTTCTTGTCTTATCTTCTTGCATATGGCAAGCATAGTTTAGATACTGAAATGTTCCAAAATCTGGAACTTTTCAGTTCACTTTTCTCATGTGCTATTCTTCTGATATACTTTAGGAGAAACATACAAATTTTATTTTTTACATTCTTGCTTATTATTGTAATGCTTCAGGAAACTTAGCAAAATTTTTCCATGTTTACCTCCATAAATAAAGTATTTCAATTTATACACGACCATGGATTTTCCTGTTTTTTTTTTCATATGTTATAAATATATAGCACTTTAAGAATAATATAATTGAGCTAGGAATGTGACTTAGTGGTACAGTGCCTTCCTACCATGTGTGAAGCCTTGGGTTTGATTCCTCAGCACCACATAAACAGAAAAAGCCAGAAGTGGTGCTCTGGCTCAAAAGGTAGAGTGTTAGCCTTGAGCAAAAGGAACCCAGGGAGTGCTCCAGACCTGAGTCTAAGCCCCAGGATTGGCAAAAAAACCACACACACACACACAAAACTATTGTCAGCTTTACAAGGAAACTTTAGTTGTTAAGTTTTCTGAAGTTGCTTAATGCAACACAACTACTAGAGGCAAAATCGAATTAATTTCTTCTTATAGACCATACTATGTATGGATACATATGTACATATATACACCCACATACTCATGTGTGTACATGTCCTTATAATGTCATTTCCTTTATGAAATTGTTAACTACTCAGATTTTTCTTTGAAATTATGAGATTATTTGATTTTTATGTATATAACAATATATGTAATATCAAATTAGTGTTGCAGCTGGTTTTTATGACTAGTTTCATTATGATGTAAAATTTAAAACACACACCAGCAATCTAAGAGATTAAAGAATACATAAATTAAAAAGCAGAGAACTTTAGGTAAAATTCTTGTTCCAACTTACATTAACTTTCATTAACTCATTAAGCTAATTTCTTTAAATCACAATTTGTTACTTTGCTAAAACAGGACTTTCATGTCTTACAGCCTTATTGTAATACATTCTGAGATAGTAAGATGATGAGAAAATTATAAATAGAGTACAGATAAATGTAATATACTGGAAAGAAGATGGAATCAATGGATAAATGGACATCTTATTGCAAATTATTTTATTGTTATTATAATATTACATTACATAACATTACATTAGTTAGGTGGTTTGCTGGCAAGTGAGTTAGTGCCTGGCATTGCCACTAAGCAGGAATTGGTTGAATTTGGGTGCAGACTGACATTTGAGCTTTGTGTTTTTTTTTAACCAAGAAAATAGTTTATTTTTCTTTCTGCCCATAGAAGATAGTAGTAATACACAATCACACTTGCCTCTCTTGACAGAAACCATATTATTTGTACAAATAAAAATCCCCAAACACCCTGGCTTTGAACCTGGGCTTAAAGAGGGTGGAAGGAGATTGTAGATTCCAAGCAGGGACAGCCCCAGTGAGTGAGAACTGGGGGGACTTGGAGATCTGGGGACCCCCTAGCTTCACAGTCTTTTTTGTCCACCATGCTCTCAGAGCTGAGTAAGTGAACATGGGTATAAAAGACAGAGGTGACAGCTTGAAGAAAAAGCTCAGGAAACAGATGGAAACTGAAGGAACCAGGAGGGTGGAGTGATGAGAAACCCTGTGTTTTTAATATCTCTTACTGGTGTCAAAGTAAGAAAAGACTGGAGATTTTAAAAACAACACAGTCTGCAATGCAATACAAAAACAAACCAAACCAAACCAGACAGACACTTGCCAGAGAGCCTTAAGACAAAAAAAAAGTCTAAAACTTTCCACAAGTTTTTAAGGTCAGTCCTGCTGGAAATGGAAATGAGCCTGGTGACCGTGTGGTGCTGTCCAGGCTGAGACCTCTCCATGTGCTAAAATGGCACTGCAAAGGGCAAGCACAAGATGGCATTTGCCAGATGCCATTTGCTGCCTGGGATGAGAACTGGTCCCCATGGTATAGACAGAGGTTAAAAGCAAGAAATAAATAGCAACATAAACCACCAAAGGCCACCACTTGCTCTGGAGTTTAAAGTGGTCATGCTGGCTTCTTGCTTAGTGCAGAACTCCCAGTCAGCCCGAGCTCCTGCTTGGTGCAGATGGCGGCCCTCAGCAGCACAGCTCTGCACATCCACTTGCAGGCTGGGCAGTGGAACAATGGGCTATAGGCAAGCCAGAGGAGAGCAAGGCAAAGAGGGTCCCATAAAAGACTCAGTGAACTCCGGGGGGAGAGCCTTCAATGTGCAATCCTGTATTTGCTGTTTCAGTGGAACTGGGTGTAACTGGAGACATGCGAAGATGTAACAGACCATTCCTCTGCAGCAGGCTTCCAGAAAGTTCTCCTTGAAGCAGGGAGACACAGTAAGGTCTTGGCATCATTAGCTACCACCGAGATCAGCTTGGTGAAGGCACCAGTGGTCATGCAGGAAGGCTCCACCCACAGATCCTTCTGTGGTCTCAGGACATGTGTTGTTCTGCCATTTTAACACCATGCCAGCGCAGGGTGGACTCCGGATGTGTACTCACTGTCTTGCCCATCTTCATGAGGAGCCCTTCCACTCTGAGAAAACCAGTAAGGTTTCTCCAGTTCCACCAAGCAGGAGGCATACCACAGTTGCACTGGACAGGACCACATCGAACAAGAGTACAGACAATCCAGCTGTGACAACTTTAGCAAAGAAAATCCAGGCTGCACACTGCCTTGGGGCCAGAGGCTTTTCAATTTCACTGTGGTGAGCATGAGAAAAAATCTTAAGATTCCACTGGCACAGCAGCTGCCATGGAATCTGTGGAAGGACAGGAACAGGAAGCCCAGGACACTGGAGAGGTCACCTGTGGGATGAGATGCAACTGTCAGGTGTGCCACACTGAATATGTAGTTTCCGTACTGCTGGTCAATGTCACTAATTGTGCTGGGCTTCGGGGATTTACAAAGTAGTTTATAAGATCCTACATAGAATATGTGAATTACAGCCCAGAAATATCTATCTGGATTACACTGGGTGTCATTAAAGGGAAGGCAGCCCACAGCAGCCAGGAGGAAGAGGACACTACAAGTCTTTGCGGGAGAGGTTTTCTCTTCCCAAAAACACTTCTAGTACCCACAAACAATAACTTCATCTACACTGTGCAAAGTGAGAAGCACAGGAACAGCCAATCTGGACAAGGCTCTGGACCCAGCAGAGATTATCCCCACAAACACCATGGAAGTGGGAAGCCACGTGGAAATATTAGATTTTGAACAGCAGGTGATCTCCACCCAGCTCAGTTTCCATGACACATGTAGCAAAAATGCACCAACAAATGTCTGCTACCATTGGAATAAGGTAGGGTAGGTAAATTTTAGGACAGAAAGGACATACCTGTTCTAGAGACAAAAAGCAAGTAGCAGATACAAAAGGTGAGGCCAACCAGGGTCCTCCTCCTGCCCATCTGTCAGCTTGCCCTCCACAGCTGGAGATGCTTGGCCTGCTCATCTCCGAAGTCCCAGGCCACCTCTGAGCTCTGTTTGTACACATCTGTTTTCTTAAAAAAGTAGGAGTAGCACACAATACTAGCCCAACTACACTCATATCATATGTATTAATGTTCCATTGGCCATACTGGTAACACAGCAAAAAACAGAAGGAAAACTGAGTCAGTCACAAATTGAAAATAAATTATATGAGAGTGGAAGTGTATCTCCTCACATGGGGTTTTGTTAAGAGAAAAATGAAATTTAAATAAGTTTCACAGACTGTCATATTCATGTAATTAATACTTAGTTATATGTTTGACTTTCACAATAATTAAAGAATGGAAAAGAGAGAAATGGCTTCTATCTTGTGGCTTTCTTTTGAAAATGGATCAAGAATCTCTAAGAGCCAGAGTCAAGGAGTAGGTAACATTGATACTTGATATACAAAACCGAACAGCATATTCTATATCCATATGAGATAAAGGATTAGTACAATCTTTATGTCAGGCCCATTATGGTGTTTGGGCCTGCCAGGTGTGTCCCTTTCAGTTATCTCTGTTGCTAACTTATCTGTCTTCTATCTTCATAATAAAATGACCCTAACTGGAAACTAATGGGGTGAGTCATTAGATTCTTTAATAAATAAATATTTTATAGTAAAAACTGGAAACATAAATCATGCTATTTGGGTTGCATAAATGAGCACTTGATAAATGGTGAGTAAAACACAAAGATTTGTGAGAGGTTCACTTTTACTTACTAAAGCAAATCTGTTTTGGTATAATTTTGTCATAAATTAACCTGATAATCTTATCAGAGATGTTAATATAAGAAGATATTGAAATACACTAATAATTCTGGGTTTTGACAGTTGGAGTTTTCACAGTGCTGTTGACTTTTCTCGTAGATAGTCCACACGGTTGGTGTGAAGTGCGGGAGTATGATCCCCTACAAGACAGTGTATTTTTTTAAAATTGTTTTTAGTGTTGGAAAATAATAGTACTTTTATTTGAGTAAGCATTCTGGGGTAAAACGTGTGTTGAATATAATTTCTTGCTATGTTTCCTAACTTGTGATTATTTAAATTTTTTCTCATCAAGAGAGTTAAATAGCACTCAAACCAAAAGTCCAATGAATCAAACTTCTCCTTTCTCCCACTTTTACATGCTCCATTCCAAACATCATTTCCCTGCAAAATTTTTACTTAGTGTCTCAAAAATCAATTCTATGAAAGTTTTCTGAAAGGCTCAGCAATTTCTTTTAGTCTCTGAATGATTACAGTATTCTGTAAAGCTGCTTCTCCAAGGGTGAGTGTCTCATCTAGCAATCTGAGGAAAGGAAGAGCCAGAGAAAAAGGAGGGCTTCTTTGAGGTGCTTGGTACTTTTCAATGAAGTCTTTGATGTGGATTATCCTATGAGAAATATTAAATTTCTGGACAATTCTTTTCCCATTGGCTAACCAGATCTGTACATTAGTAATGGGTTCCAAGTTGTTCAGTGAAACAGCACATAAAGTATTTTTACTTTCAACTTCAATAATCTTTGCTTTTGAAACAAGTTTTGGTGTAGCACTTCCTAGTCTATGACCCTGTCCTGAGAAGGGTTGGAACACAGGCTTTGTCAATATACAACTTTGTCTTCAACTTTCACATCCACCTCCTCTTTATCAAAAAGACCCTGTGATTCTGCAGGTAATTCACCCTTCTTGATGGAGTTCAGGAATTGTTGACTTGCACCATCCGAGTAAGTTCTAAAGTCACCGTTGACAGTGAACCCATTTTTCCACAATTTTATATGTATATCTCCCTCTTTCTTCTGTTCAGTTGGAGACAAGTATTTGGTACCAATTTTCTGAGCTTCTTCAAAAAGGCTGTCAACTAAGTGTTCACAATTCATTTTCTGGTTATCACTAAGAGTGTGGTTGTCAGATCCTGTGTCACAAACCCATTCTTCTTTTATACTTTCAAGATTGTCTACTTCTTTCATTCTATGTGTTTCCCCGGGCGCGTGCTCAGTTAGCTCAGCACTCCCTGGCACTTTCGCGACTGCAGGGCATGCACACCAAAGTGCCACCACCCTAGGCCACTGCCACCCTGACACTCTTGACACTCCTGACACTCCTCTCGGTTTCAATTCCCTCTCGGTCTCCTCCAGGCACTGAGGAGGAGCTAGCGCCAGGGGTGGGGCGGGGAGCTCAAGAGGAAAATTTTATTTGGGCTAGCAGTTTAAAGATTTTAGTCCTTGGTTTCTTGGTACTGTTGTTTTGGCCTGGTCGGAATATGTCAAGGGGACGGTTTTGTTAGTCCATGGCATCCAGAAAGAGAGAAAGAAGGAAAGAAAAGAAAAGAAAGAAAGAAAAAAGAAAGAAAGAAAGAAAGAAAGAAAGGGAGAGAGGGAGGGACGGTGGGAAGAAAGAAAGAAAGAAAGAAAGAAAGAAAGAAAGAAAGAAAGAAAGAAAGAAAGAGTCTCAATATCCCCTTCAAGGGAATTCCACATAACCCACATTTCTTCCACTAGGCTTCGCTTCCTAAAGGTCTCACCACTTCTCAATAGTGCCGTAGACTTAGGACCTAGTCAAGGGTCCTGAGGGTGGGGCTTCTTAAGGTCAAAAATAGAGCTGTGAGCTATTCTTTGCAACTACAGAATATTGCCCCATATTGCCAAATCAGCCACATATTGCCAAATCAGCCATTTTGTTAATCTATTGTATCCTAAATTTTAGTCACTGGAATTTGTACAAAATATGTACATGTATTGCATCAAAAGTCTTACTTTCAAAAATATGTACCCTACTGAACAGTAAACACTCAATAAATATTTATTAAATATAAATGCTAAATACCAGAGTATGCACTGACATAGCTGATAATACAAAGAGCCTAGGAATTTTCAAGCCTGACTTGATGGTCTCTAAAAGTTGAAGGGCATCAACTTACTTGCAGTATTGATGTCTGCACAATGTCATAAAGCATCTTAGACTGTTTTCTTAACAGAAATCAGTGTTGTTGTTGTTTTTTCAAAAAAACAAAGCCAGGGTTGGTATTTCACATCCTTCTCTGTGTTTAACTAGGCCCAACTACCAAGTATTTGTGTATTTCGGGAGATAAAAATCTTTCATGCAAAATGAAAGTGTTTAATAAAATAGAGAGATAAATGGTAATAAAGGGTAGCATAGATTTCTGGATCAAGACATAGCACTGAAAGAAGCTTCTCCCATGTGATTCTGGACATTACAGTAGAGTCAACAAAGGACAGGCTCTTTTCTGAAGAGAGAAAGAGAAAAGGTATTTGAAATGACAGAAATGATAGGACACCTGAGAAGCACAAAGAAACAGGAAATCTAATCAGAAGTAAGTAAGATCTCTAATGCTAGCTCTCGAACAATGAATGGAATCTGAAAAGAGAACCACAAAGAAGGCCAGGCAGCACAACTGACTGACAGGGCTAGCCACAGGACATGCTTGAATTTCTCACAAGCCTTAAACTCACTGTGGAGACCTCATGTGGCAGTGACGCCTCCTCCAGTGACTGGCCAGCACTGGAGAAGAAATTCATTTTGTTGCTTTCCATATCTCAGAGATATCTACATGGGTACCATCATAAGAGAAGATCTATTTGAGATTAAGTTACTCTAGGAAAGAAAACATGGGAAAAATTGCATGTCAAGAAATCTGAGGGTGTTCACCTATGGTGTTTAGATAGGACATAGTCATAGAAGAAAGAGGGTCAGGGTTGGGAATATGGCCTAGTGGCAAGAGTGCTTGCCTCATATACATGAAGCCCTGGGTTTGATTCCCCATTGCCACGTATATAGAAAATAGCTAGAAATGGCGCTGTGGCTCAAGTGTTACAGTGCTTGGCTTGAGCAAAACAGAAGCTACAGATAGTGCTCAGGCCATGAGTACAAAGCCCAGGACTAGCAAAAAAAGAAGAAGAAGAAGAAGAAGAAGAAGAAGAAGAAGAAGAAGAAGAAGAAGAAGAAGAAGAAGCAGCAGCTCAGGGGGCAGTACCCAGGCCCTAAGTTCAGGAATCAAAGAAGAAGAAAGAGGGTCAGACATTAAACATTCAGAAGTTTGGGCGATGGCGAATTCCTACTGTGATAACTAAGGGAATCGATGGTGCCACTGTGTGTGGTGAGAATATGCCCAATTGCCAGTGAATTATTACAGAGACTGAGAGCACAGGCTGCTGAGTATAGTTTGCTGCAGCATGGACTAAGAACTCTGTACTCCTGGATCACACACACACACACACACACACACACACACACACACACACTTCTATTTTTCCTATGCTCATCAATTCTTCAAGATTTTGAATGCTCTAGGGACCACGACTACGGGTAGTGGTGGATTCCCTCAGGTATTATTTATATATATATACATACATATATGTATATATATATATATATATATATATATATATATATATATCCACACCTACATGCTTGGTTGTTGGCAGCTTTGAAGGCACACAAATGAAGGGATCTTGTACAAGAGGGAATCTGTGGTGCCCTTAGGCTGCAAAGCACATTGACATTAGCAACAGCTCTGGGTATGCAAGGAAGAGAAGCAGCTAAATCAAATGCAGACGAGAATCTGATAACTGTCCCTTGAACAGCCTGTCCTTTAGCCTACAAACAACACAGACCTGAATAGGGTTGTTGCTCTTATGAATTTTTTTTTGCCTCTCTGAGTGGTATAGGAACTGAATCCCTAAGAGGTGTCCTCCAAGTAAAACAAAAAGAGATGTCCTCAGCAAATGCGCTAATTGCTACCTAGAAGCACAATAAATATGAATAACAGTCAATATGACTCCTCTAAGAGCCTTCAGCTCTTCAAACACACTAGAATGGTTGAAATGCTGGACCAAAATTTGAAGTCTACTTTTTGGGGTTTGATTTCATTTTGGTGATATTGTGGTTTGAACTTTGCACTTGGTTGGAAGTTATCTGCCACTTGGAAGATGCTCTGCCACTTATCTCCTACCTCCATATCTCAAAGTCTAGTTTTAGAAAGCATCAATGACGTTGGATAGGACTGCAATTCAAGACCTGGAGGAAAATATTTCTAAACATTGAATGAAAAATTTCACCAGGAGTCTGAGATTCAGAATTTAAAAAAAATAAAAAATAGGAATGATAGAATGAAATTTTTCAATAAATCAAGTAAAAATACACAGTGGAACATGTCATCAACAGACTAGATCAAACACATGTAAGAATATGAATGAGTGAAGACAAAATTGAAAAACAGATAGATTCCAATGACAGGAACAAAGTAAGTGGACCACAACTTTCAAAATCACAGTGATATGGCCATGGAATCAAATCTAACAGTCTATCAGGTAGAAAAGGAAAGTGAAGTGAAAATGAAAAGCGAAGAAAGTATGTTCAATGATGTTATAGCAGAAAATTCCACAAATATAAGGAATGTCATACAGGAAGTATTTAGAATCCAAATTGAAATGATTAGAAAAGAACTTCCCTGTATCACATTGCAGTCAGTGAACAGTAGAACAGGAAGGAATACTGATGCGTGCAAGAAAAATAAATTGCCATCTTACTTAGAATGGTAAATAGTATGATATTTACATCAGCCTCTAATCAGAGTCACAAAAGCCAGAGTTTATAATAAAGTATTTCAAGCTCAGAAAGTGTATATCTGACACTCAATATTTCTGTATTCAGGAAAGTTATACCTTAAAATTGGTGGAAAAAATAAAGACTTTCCGACATATGTATGAAACAAGGGAATTTGTGATCATTAAAGACACTTAAAGAATTCTACACATAGATGAAAATGAGAGTCATCAACGTGAGAGCTCAGGGAAAAAAATGTTTCATATGACGAATGGAAAAGTGAGTAAGAATAAATGAATAAAACATGTTCAATTTATAAACCAGCAAATTCCTAACATCAATAGGGTGAAAAAAAAGAGAAACACTCAAATCAATCAGGGGAAAATACAATGAAATTATTAAAACCAGAAAAACCTTTCAAATTAAAATGAAAATCATTTTAACTATTCACTGGCTACAAGTGAAAAGTGGAAACATGGAAAGTGAAAGGATTGATAGTAATGTTCTAATTTTGATTTGACTTTGGGAACAAAGCAATTAGGAATAGTTATACCTAACTCTAACAAATTCCACCTCTAGAAAAGAAGTAGTCAGAAGAGGTAAAGAATGTGACATATATTAATAAAGGAACAAAGCCTCAAGAAGATATAATAGTGACAAATTCATATGCATCTAACTATAGTAGATCTAATTTTATGAAGCAACCATTATTGTATGTAAAGACATAGATATGTTTCAAAGACAATAATTATGGGTTACTTTAATTCCCAATTCCTATCAACAGATGAATCTTCTAGAAAAAAAAGTAACAAAGAAACATTACAGCCAGGTACCCACGTGGTTCATGCCTGTAATCCTACCTATTAAGGAGGCTGAGATCTCAGAATCACAGTTAAAAGCCAGCCTGGGCAGGCAAGTCTGTGAGACAATTATCTCCAATTAGTCACCAGAAAACCAGAAGTGTTGCTGGTGGCTCAAAGTGGTAGAGTGCTAGCCTTGAGCTGAAGAGCTCAGGGACAGCATGCAGGCCAAGAGTTCAGTCTCCACGACCGACCAAAAAAATCATTAGAATTAAACTTCCCCACTAATCAAATGGACTTAAAAATATCTAAAGCATAACCTTCCAACAGATTTGGAATATACATTCTTCCTAGCAAGTGATCAGGCTTTTTCCAAAATATATCACATTTTAGGCCATAAAGCAAAACTTAACAAATTTTAGAAAATTAAAATGACATGTTTTAATTCACCAGATTAAAAAAAAAATCAATTATATATCAAGTGCATGCAGAATCAATACAAATAGTATAGAAGTTGAATACTAAACTTTAATTTTCAGTAGTTCCCTGAAGAAATAAGAGAAGAAATTTAAAATTTTCTAGAATCAAATGAAAATAAAAACACAAGAAATTTGTACTTGCAGGATACAGTAAAGGGAGTCCTAAAATTGCTATGAATGCATGCATTAAATATGTCATAAAATCTAAAATAAATAATTATAGACTTTCAGATCTTAGAAAAATAAGATCAAGAGAGAAAGATGGCGCCGACAGAATAGGGAGGCACCCTGACTCGCTCCAACTGAATAGCGAGCTGGGAACTCCAACACCCAACACCCCATCAAGAACCCAGAAAAACCAGCAGCCAGAAGCAGTGGAGAAACGCAGGAAAACAAAAAGGAACAAAAAAGAAGAACCGAAAACCTACATGGAGCCAGAGAATCTCCGGGGCACCCTCCCCCCACCAGCCGACCCTGGCCCAAACAGGGCCAGGCTGGGAAAGGGGAACATGGCGATCGGCAGACAGGCTGCCAGGAGTGCAGAATTCATATAACGGGAGACCCCACGGACACAAGGCAGGGTGCGGACCAAGACACACACCAGCAGCAACGAGAAGTTCGGGTCCACACCTGGTTCAGACAAGGGAACCCAGCGCGGCAGAAAGAGGGAACCTGGGAAGCCACCACGACACTTCGCCAACCCCTGAAGGGCCAATGGCTTTGCGGGACACACACACAAAGCAGCAACTGTGAGTGACCCCATTATCCCCTCCCCCAATGGGAGACCAGCTATCAGAGACCCAAGCCCGACAAAGAAGCTAGATCTCCCTCCCTCCCCCTCCCCACCCTGAGGGAACAAAGAACCTCCAAATTAGGCGGGGGGCCCCCATCAGGTGCTGGGAAGTCAGTTTAGCAGGGAAAGGGCGGAGCAGCCCCAAAGCCCCACAGGTTCCTGAACTGGCAGAACCGGCCCAACCCTTCCCAACAGGGTCCGGGGGACGGCCAGCAGTACAGCCCCACCCGAGGCGCCTGGACCTAGCAGACTCTTACAACTAAAATCACAGGCGCTGGTGGGCAATACCAGCCCAGCAGGGTCACCTGAGCCTGATCACGTCCCCCTCTCGCAGCGGAGGCGAGGTCTGAGGGTGCCAAGCCACACTTGGACAGTCGATCCCACTGGACCACACACATACCGCCCCCCCAACGGACTCACAGGAGGGCGCAAGCACAACCCAACAACCTGGGGCTCGCTCTGGGCGGCATATCCCGCTAAAGTGCCTGTTGTAGTGGACACACAGCACACAGGAGGGCAGGGCCCCCGGCGACAGCACCCGCTCTGGTACGCGTACACTGCACTGGTGGGCAGGGCCACAGAGACAGCACCTGCTGTCGTAGACACGCCTACACAGAAGGGAGGGAAGATCTACACAGACCTCCAGATGCGCAAATCACAAAGAAACATAACTCAGTTCATCAAAGGGCAAGCCAACTCGCCAGCTCCAAAAAGCAGCACGACTGAAGAGGAGATGGAGACTAAAAAAAGCAAATGAGGCCATGTTAACAGGAATGATCGAAAGAGTCAGAAATGAAATCAGAAAACAATTTCAGGAGTTTAGAGTGGAAATCTGGAAGGACACCCAGGAAGCCATGAAAGAAATGGAAGCAAAAATGGATACAATGCAAGCCTCAATTAAAGAAATGGAAGCAAAAATGGATACAATGCAAGCCGCCTTTAAAGAAAATCTCCACATCCTGAGAATTGAAATGCATGAAAAAATAGATTTAAAAATACAACTCTTTAGAGGAAGAAATTTCCATGATCAGAGCTGATATGACAACCATAAATAGCTCTCTGACATCCATAAACTCAGCAATTGAAACCATAACACAAAGAGTGGACCATATAGAATCCAGAATCTCTCGCCTGGATGATGAAGCAGCTGACAACAACCAGAAAATGACCACACTCCAAGAAAAGGTGAAGCTTCAGGGAAGACTAATCCAGGAATTAATGGACAAAGACAAGAGATATAATCTGCGCATAACTGGAATAGAAGAAGGAGCCGAATACCAGAACAGAGGGCTTAATCATGTTCTCAATAAAGTTATTGCAGAAAACTTCCCCAATCTCACAGGGGACCCCATCTAGGTAACCGAAGCTCATAGGACACCTGGCAGCCAGACCCCAGGAAAGCCACCCCAAGGCACATAATATTCAAGACTACAGACCTCAAGATTAAAGAGCAAATTCTGAATTCAGCCAAAGCGAAGAAGGAAACTTTTTTCAATGGGAAGAGGATTCGAATAACATCCGACTTATCCACACAAACTTACCAAGCTCGAAGTGAGTGGAAGAACACCATCCAAGTACTTCAGAATAACAATTTACATCCTCGGATCAAATATCCAGCGAAATTGGAGTTCACATTCGATGGGAGTACCAGATCTAAAGGAGTATGTGAATAAAAAACCAGCCCTACAGCGAATATTAAGAGGGGAACCACCCCCAACAGAGATCATAAAAGACACACAGACAGAATCAGAAAGAAACTTCAATAGCCAAAGTCGAGCAGAAAGACCAGCTCACTAAAGACAGGGGAAAAAAAGAGGAAAAAACAGCCCAACAAGAAAATGGAAAGAGAAAAAACACCCTTATCCTTCATATCTTCAAATATAAATGGTTTAAACTCCCCGATAAAGAGGAGCAGACTGGCAGAATGGATTCGCAAACAAAAAGTTGACATCTGCTGTCTACAAGAGACCCACCTTACAGCAAGGGACAAAAACAGGCTTCGAATGACAGGATGGAGCAAGATCTACCAAGCAAATGCACCCACCAAAATGGCAGGTGTAGCCATTCTGATCTCAGACAAGCTGGATTTCTCATTAAAGTCCACTCAAAAAGACAAAGAAGGAAACTACATAAGTACAAGGAAAAATCCAGAATCAAGAAATCACGGTGATAAATGTATACTCACCGAACAAAAGAGGCCCTACATATGTCAACCAAATTCTCGCAGAATTACAGAGCAAGATAGACGCAAACATAATCATAGTGGGTGACTTTAATACTCCTCTCTCTCCAAGAGACAGATCCAACACCCAGAGGATTAGTAAGGGAGCTGAGGACCTAAATAACACCATTTCCCAAATCGGTCTAACAGATCTATATAGAACCTTCTACCCTACAGAGACCCAATACACCTTCTTTTCAGCAGCCCATGGATCATATTCCAAAATAGACCATGTCAGAGCCCACACAAAGAACCTCAGCAAATACAAAAGTATTGACGTCATCCCATGTATTATATCTGATCACAGTGGATTAAAGGTAACCCTCAACAACAAAGGATACCACAGAGGCTATACACACTCTTGGAGGCTAAACGCCATGCTACTATCCAACACTTGTGCCACAGACCAAATTAAAGATGAAATCAACGAATTCATAAGCTACGATGACAAAGAAAACACATCACAAAGAAACCTATGAGACACAGCTAAGGCAGTACTGAGGGGCAAGCTCATTGCACTCAGCACCCACATTAAAAGAATGGAAGCAGAGCAGGTGAATACCCTCACGATGAAACTAAAACAACTTGAGAAACAAGAAATGACAGAATCTAAAACGACTAGGAGGGGAGAGATCACAAAGATTAAAGAAGAGATAAATCTGATTGAAAATAGAAAGACCATTCAACAAATAAATAAGACTAAAAGCTGGTTCTTTGAGAAAATAAACAAAATTGACAGACCCCTTGCAAGACTTACAAAAAAAAAGAAGAGAAGAGACTCACATACGTAAAATCAGGGACTCCACCGGAAAAATTACAACAAGTACACACGATATTCAAACAATCATAAGGAGCTATTTCCAAAACCTCTACTCAGCAAAAAACAATAATTTTACAGAAATGGATCAATTCTTAGAGAAGTACAAACTGCCCAAACTGAACCAAGAACAAACAAATCAAATAAATAAACCAATAACTTACAGTGAGATACAGAAGATAATCAAGAACCTCTCTACTAAGAAAAGCCCAGGCCCAGATGGATTCACCAACAAATTCTACAAAACCTTTAGTGAGGAGCTAATACCAATGCTCTTCAAACTCTTCCGTGAAATAGAAACAGAGGGAGAAATCCCAAACTCATTCTACGAAGCTAATATCATACTCATTTCCAAACCAGGCAAAGATCCAACCAAAAAAGAGAACTACAGACCAATATCACTAATGAACACAGACGCAAAGCTCCTCAATAAAATATTAGCTAACAGGATCCAGAAACTGATCAAGAAAATCATACATCTTGACCAAGTAGGCTTCATTCCTCAGTCACAAGGATGGTTCAACATCCGTAAATCAATCAACGTAATTCACCACATAAACAGATCTAAAATTAAGAATTACATTGTTATCTCAGTCGATGCCCAAAAAGCCTTTGGCAAAATACAACATCCATACCTATTAAAAGCTTTGGAGGGAACAGGAATAGATGGAACATTCCTCAAAACAATAAAAGCAATATACAACAGACCAACTGCTAGTATCATATTAAATGGAGAGAAACTTAAATCATTCCCCCTAAACTCAGGAACAAGACAAGAATGCCCACTCTCCCCACTTCTTTTCAACATAGTGCTGGAATCCCTAGCCATAGCAATAAGGCAAGAGGAGGACATCAAAGGGATCCACATCGGCAAGGAAGAAATCAAGTTATCCCTATTCGCAGACGACATGATCTTATATCTGAAGGACCCAAAAAACTCAGTACCCAAACTCCTACACCTAATAAACCAATTTGGCAAAGTAGCAGGATACAAAATCAACCCACAAAAGTCAGCAGCTTTTCTGTACACCAGCAATAGACAAACAGAAAAGGAACTTATGGAAACAATTCCATTTACAGTAGCCAAAAAATGAATAAAGTACCTAGGGATCAACTTAACCAAGGACGTGACGGATCTATTCAATGAAAACTACAAAAATCTAATAAGGGAAATCAAAGAAGACACAAGATGATGGAAAGACCTCCCATGCTCATGGGTAGGCAGAATCAATATAGTGAAAATGGCCATATTGCCCAAATTGTTATACAGATTCAATGCAATACCTATCAAAATCCCAGCCACATTTTTCACTGAAATAGAGAAACCAATCCATCAATTCATATGGAACAGCAAAAAACCTAGAATAGCCAAAGCAATTCTAGGCAAAAAAAAAAAAAAAAAAAAAAAAAAATAGTGCAGGAGGTATCACAATACCAGACTTCAAGCTCTACTACAAGGCCATCATAACAAAAACAGCATGGTATTGGTATAAAAACAGATTGGAAGACCAGTGGATTAGAATTGAAGACCCAGAAATAAAACCGCACTCTTACAGCCAACTGATATTCGACAAAGGAGCTAAAGACATACAATGGAAAAAACATAGCCTCTTCAACTACTGGTGCTGGGAAAACTGAGCAGCCATATGCAGAAAACTCAAAGTAGACCCTAGCCTATCACTATGCACCAAGATCAACTCAAAATGGATCAAGAACCTCAATATCAGACTTGAATCTTTGAAACTACTAAAGGACAGAGTAGTAAAGACGCTGGAACTTATAGGCACCGGAAGGAATCTCCTGAATATAGTCCTAGGGGCACAACAGTTAGGAGAGAGTCTCAACAAATGAGACTACTACAAAATAAAAAGTTTCTGCACAGCTGAGGACATAGCCACCAAACTAGAAAGATATCCAACCATATGGGAAAGGATCTTCACCAGCACAGCAGCAGACAAAGGCCTAATATCTGTCATCTACAGAGAACTCAAAAAACTAACCCCCTCCAAGCCCAGTAAACCAATTATTAAGTGGCCAAAGGAGCTAAAGAGAGACTTCACAGGAAAAGAGATAAAAATGGCAAAGAAACTTATGAGGAAATGTTCAACATACCTGGCAGTAAAGGACATGCAAATAAAAACAACCCTGAGATACCACCTACTCCAGTTAGAATGGCCTATACTCTGAACTCAGGCGACTACAAATGCTGGAGGGGGTGCAGGGAAAGAGGAACCCTTCTCCATTGTTGGTGGGAGTGCAAATTAATACAACCACTTTGGAGAACAGTATGGAGGTTCTTCAAAAAACTCAATATAGACCTACCCTATGACCCAGCCATACCACTCGTAGGCATCTATCCTGAACAACAGGTCCCAAGATATCAAAAAGACATCTGCACATCCATGTTTATCACTGCACAGTTCACAAAATATGGAAACAACACAGATGCCCCTCTACAGATGAATGGATCCAAAAATGTGGTACCTATACCCAATGGAATACTACATAGCGATTAGAAATGATAAAATATTGGTATTTTCAGGGATATGGTCAGAACTGGAACAAATAATGTTGAGTGAGACAACCCTAGAACACAGAAAACAAAGGGGCATGATCTCCTTGATATATGACTGTTAAGGTGGTGGTGGGGACACTAGAGACCAGGTCTGCGAAACAAAAAACTTCTTGTCAAATGGAATTTCCCACAGGTGTGGGTCAGCGACCTTACATTATGTAACGAAAACCAAACAACTACTAAAGATAAAAAGGTCTAAGATAGACCTCTCAGTGGATCACAATAGCTCAAAAGCTATATATGTATGATCATATAAGACAAGGGTAAGCAAACTCTATTGTTGACGTTATATTTAAAGTTGTAGGTGAATTTCCTTTGGCATATGCCATGTGGCTACTGTATATGTTTTTGGTACATTGGGTAATATATATATATGCCTATGCCTACCTGATCTAGGGAAGTGAAAGAAAAACGAGGGTGTAAGATATCACAAGTAATGTACTCACTGCCCTATTATGTAATTGTACCCCTTTTTCACAACACCTTGTCCACAAAATTTAATAAATAAAATTTTAAAAAAGCTTAAACAAATGTTCAGAAAATTCTCTAATTGCAAAACAAGAAAAAAGAAAAAATGGAAAAATGAAGAAACAATAAAAATAGTGTGGCATACATATATTTGTGATCACATTAAATGGTTTATGTTCTACAATTAATATAAAAGATTACAGAATAAATTTTAAAATATGACTTACATGTATATTATCTATAAGCAAGCTCAAATGTAGTTATGCTTCTCTCTTAAAAGCAATAATTATACAAATATAAATCATTTTCATGAAGGAAATTAGTAACTTCCTTAGGTCAATTAACTTTGGAGCAAAGAAAATTAGACTCAAAGAGAGAAGTCACACAATAATAAGTTTAATTTCCCTTCAGTTTTTCCAGGCAGAAAACTAACAAGAGTATATGTAGGACATGCCATGAACCATTAAGGTCTAGTTGAATTTACAGACCTTTGACTAACAAAAATCAGATTACATGTTATTTGCAAGTTTCTATGAAAAATATGTCATGAGAAAATTTCCTTTGGCATGAAACAAAACTCAATAAATAGAAAATAAATATCATTAAGAGTATGTTCCTGACCATAATACAATTTTTAAAACAGAAAAAAATGTCCTAACACTTAGAAACAATAGAATTTGAATAAACTGTGAAGTAAATGTTCTCAAAATTCATCATTTCAAAAGCCCAACTGAATTGAAATGAAAATATGAAACTCTCAGGATGCAAGTGTTCTGTGAGCTAGTAATTTCCTTAGTCTTCTTTATTAAATAATTTAGTTTTAGTTGTTGAACTCATAAACAGGATTCTTTGTGGTATTTCCAACATATTTGATCAAATTATTCTCCTGTATTATACTATTAGCCTCCTTCCACCTTTTCTTTGCTCTTTTTCAGACATAATTTAGTGTTTCATTATGTTATACTTGTACACACACACACAGGGTCATATACTGTTGTCGTGCGCACTCAGTGCCTTCTCTTTACACACTTTTCCCTTCCATAGATTACCCTAGCAGACAGTTCTCCTTTCATGCCCCTGTCCCATTATTACTATTATTATGGCTATCAGTATTATTTCATGTCTAGATTATACATATGAATGAAAGAATGTGGTATTTGCCCTTTTGAGCTTATTTTATTCAAAGTGATATTCATCCTTTCTACACATATTCTGTAAACAGCATTCAACGTTATTGAATTCTTCTTTAGGATTGAGTCATACTTTGTAGTGTATAGGTATCAGATTTTCCTCATTCTCTCACTAGTTGTAGGACACCTAGGCTGATTCCATAGATGAGCTATTATAAATAGTATTGAAATAAACATGGATTTCTGGGTGTTCCTATTCTATGATATGTAGATTCACACTTCTTTGACTTTCTAGATTTTAGGTTTTTTTTTTTTGTTTTGTTTTTTGTTTTTTGTTTTTTTTGGCCAGTCCTGGACCTTGGACTCAGGGCCTGAGCACTGTCCCTGGCTTCTTCCCGCTCAAGGCTAGCACTCTGCCACTTGAGCCACAGCGCCGCTTCTGGCCGTTTTCTGTATATGTGGTGCTGGGGAATCGAACCTAGGGCCTCGTGTATCCGAGGCAGGCACTCTTGCCACTAGGCTATATCCCCAGCCCCTAGGTTTTTTTTTTTAAGTTGAGTTTTTTGAGAAACATCCTTCCTAACTTTCAAAAGTTGCAGAACTTATTTTTAATGAATAGCAGTACATGAGTGTCCTTTCTTTGTAATGTTATTCATTGTGGGGCTTGAACTCAGGGCCTGGGTGTTGTCCCTGAGCTCTTTGGCTCAAGGCCAGTGCTCTACCACAAGTTCACTTCGGAGTGATGCTTTTGTTCTGTATCTTCACTAGAATGTGTCATTTGTTTTCTTGATGATTGCTTTATAACTGAGGTGAGATATAGCATCACTGTTGTTTGATTTGCATTTCCTTTAGAATTAGTTTGTTGAATAGCCTTGCCTTTCTCCATCATTGAAGAGGTTGTTTTTGACACTTGTCAAATCTCAGATAGTTGTACCTTTCTATATTTATTTCTAGAATGTTTACCCTATTCTGTTGGTATATGAAACTGTATGGTAGAACCATTCTAATTTTTAACCATGGCTCTGTAATATAATTTGAAGATTGCTATTATAATAATGCCACCATTGCACTTTTTGTTCAAAATTGTTTTAGTTATTTGGATTTTGTATAGTTTCCATGTAAGTTTTGTTGTTGTTTGTCATTTTGTCCATTAGGAAGCTTGAACTCTGGGCATTGTCCCTGAGCTCTTTTACTCAATGCGAGTGCTCTACCACTTTGTGCACAGGATTATTGTGAGTTTTCCCCTGGTTACTTGGAGATAATAGCCCCAGGGGGACTTTTCTGCCTGGTCTGGCTTTGAACTGCAATCCTCAGATCTCAGCTTCCTGACTTGCAATGATTACAGACCTGAGCCACTGGCACCCAGATAATTTTCATATAAATTTTATAATTGCTTTTGCTATTCCTGTGAAGAAGGATGTAGGAATTTGGGGGAGATTTCATTGAATTTGTAGATGAATATGAATGAGTATTATGGTTGTTTTCACAACAGGATCTCTGAGGATCCATGTATATGGGAGGTCTTTGAATTTTCTAGTGTCTTCAATATTAATTTTTAGTAGTTGATACTTTTACTGTAAGGTCTTTCACCTCCTTAGTTATCCTCCTAAGTTATCTCTCAGTATGACTTTTTTAAATATGGTATGAATGGACTTGGATTTTTTTGTTTGTTTTATTTCTTCCTTGACCTGTTCATTACTGGCTTATAAAAAGAATTTGTACTACCGTAGTTTTAAAATCTGATGATTAATTAACAATGTGTAACGTTCATTGGAATTTAGTTAGTTCTTAAAAAATGCCTACAAATCAACATGATTATCTAGAATCAGGGAGTCTGGCTCATTATTAAAATTTATTTCCTTGGGAGATAGAGACAAAAGGATACAGGCTCACGACTAATATAGACAAAAATTAGCAAATCCTTATCTCAAAGGACAAGATGGTTGTGGTGATACATGCAATGAACATGGTTGTGCTGTTACCTTTAGTGTGGTCTTCCTTGTGATCCTTTGGGTAAATTCCCAGGAGTGGAGGTGCTGAGTAACAGGGGAGCCCTTGGTTTAGCCTTTTGAAGGACCTCCATACTGCTTTCCAGAGTGATTGAAGAATTTTACATTCCCACCAACAGCGTAGTGGCCTTTTGGCCACATCCCCATCAGCATCTGTTGTTATTAATTTTATTTATAATGGCCATTCTTACTGGGTGTTGGGGTTCTAGACCTCCTCTCCCTGTTTCTCCTGGGGACATGCCCAAATCCCCAACTATGAAAGAAACTCAGCCCTACCCCTCCCGCCAGCAGAAGGAGTAAAGCATATCTTTGTGGACTTCACTAAGCTGAGGAGAAATGCCGAAATCCCCTTCCCCATCAGTCCCCCTCACGTGTCCAGAGCCGATGCAGGAAAGAAATTCTGGAAGTCTGTCTGGATGGTCCAACCATCTCACCCATTCAGAGGGAGGGCAGAAGAATTTATTACGGTGACGAAGGTGGGAAGGAGATCGACTTGGGGTGACTAGTTGGAAGTTAGCGATTGGCTGAGGCTGGCTTCCCATCAGGTGATGTCATGAAACTTCCTCTATGGGCGGAAACCAGAGCCCTCCAAGAGCTGTGCCTCTGGGGGCTCCGCTACCATGATGGCACGCACGTGTTTGCCCCAGTGGCAGGGGCTTCTCTTCCAGTTGAAGCCGGAAGATGGGACTGCCTAGCTTTACACTGCCCCAGGGTTGGGGGAAGGGCAGCGTGAATTCCCAACTGGGGTCAAGTGAAACCTCAATGTTGTTTTGATTTGCATTTCTTTTATGGTCAGTGATGTTGAGCACTTCTTCAGGTGCCTCTTGGCCATTCTCATGTCCTCTTCAGAGAAGTTTCTCTTTAAGTCTTCAGAAGGCAATTGGCCTTTTGAGGATTTGTTTAGGGGAATTTAATTTTTGAGTTCTAAGTATATTTTAGATATGAGGCCCTTGTCTGTTGTATGGCCAGTGAAAATCTTCTCCCAATCTGACGTCTTTCTGTTGATCTAGCAAGCTATGTCCTTTGCCATGCAAAAGCTCTGTAGTTTCATGCAATCCCTTCTGTCCAAACTTTCTTTGATTTGCTGTGTTTCTGGGCCTTTACTAAGAAAGTTTAGACCTGTGCCAAGGAGCCCTAGTGTTTTCCCTATTCCTTCCTGTAATGTTTTCAGGGTATCTGCTTTTACCTCAAGATCTTTGATCCCTTTGGAATTCACACACACACACACACACACACACACACACACACACACACACACACAGTGTTTTTCATTTTATTTTGTTTTGAGGCAAGGTCACAATACATAGCCAAGTTTGACTTTAAATTGCCTCATGCTAGCCTCCCAAGGGGTGATTCAGGAATTCATGCCACTATGATGGAATTTCACACATATTCTTAATTTCTCCATTACTATTTTCAATTTTGTATGTACACATATTTAAGTGTGTATATAATGTCTTTTTTTATGTTTACTTTTTGCTAGTCCTGGGTTTGAGTCTAGGACCTGGACACTGACACTAAGATTTTTGTTCAAGCTAGCATTCTACTACTTTAGCGACAGGTCCATTTTACAGCTTTTTGCTGGTAAATTAGAGACAAGAGTTTTATGGAGGGCTGAGAATATGGCCTAGTGGCAAGAGTGCTTGCCCAGTATACATGAAGCCTTGGGTTCGATTCCCCAGCACCACATATATAGAAAAGGCCAGAAGTGTCACTGTGTCTCAAGTGACAGAATGCTAGCCTTGAGCAAAAAGAAGCCAGGGACAGGGCTCAGGACCTGAGTCTTTTACCCTTTGGATTAGGCCCTTTGTCACTATTTTTTATTTCTGTATCCTTTGTCTTGTATATGTATTTGCATTTATCTGACTTGGGGAAGGGCAGGGGAATCACAGCAACAGCAGAACAACAGGTGAACCAATGCAACAGTGAAACTCACTACACACTATGTTGGAGAGGAGGGGTGTAGGGGGAAAGCAGAAGAAAATGAAGAAGGGGGTAACACTGCTCAAAAACAAGTGTACTCATTACATTACTTATGTAACTGTATCCCCTCTGTATATAACCTTTACAACAAAAATAAAGTAAAAAAACTAAAAAATTAAAACAGAAAGTATTTCTTTGTTTATTATTAATTTACTTCTTCATGGCTTTAATTTATTATAAACAATCATAATTTCAAAAATATAACATACTTTTATTATGTCAATGTCCTTCTGTTGGAAGCTAATTTTCATTATAATAATGGAAATCTGTTTGATGCACAGACTTAAGAAGTAATGAGATCATTAGGGTGCTGCCCTCAAGAATGAGATCAGCTTAATATCTGAAGTGGCTTTGATCTTAGAGCAAGCCTCCCACCCACATAAAACATTCTATCTGTCTCTGTATCTGTCCCTCATCCCTTTATCTCCACTTTCTTGTCCTTCTGTGTCCTGTGCGGTATGATGACCATCCATAATATGATACCGTTAAACAACAAAAAAATGCTGTCACCTAACATCCATGTACTGGTGACTTCCTGACCTCCAGCACAATGAAGAAACACGTGTTTGCTTGCTGTAAACTGTCCCATTTCTGGGATAGCAACACAGTAAATAAGATATCTGTCACAGTTTAAAAACTCTGTCAAGGAGCTTCCAATGCCAATTTAAACATATTTATTGTAATTGTTACATGTATATGTTCTTGTGTTGTGCCAATTCGCAAAACGACTACCAAGAAGACCACAGAGACTCAGACGTTCCGAAATACAAAAGCAAGGCAAGACTTCATTCAGGCAAGCAGCAACTCAGGCCTTGTCCTTCCCTCTGACACAGCGGAGGTTAAGAGGGAGCCTCGAGCTACGATTACACAGGGCTTATAAAGGCAAAAACAAAGTTACAGCCATCAGGTGTTCAAGTAAGTAAGATTAGGACACGGGTACAAATTTAATTTGCTCAGGACTCGAGGCACAGGGCTCGAGGCATTCTGGGGGAAGTTAGAGTTAAGCATTCCCAACGGTTAGAGTTCTTGACCGGCTGGGACCTAATAAGCTTGTCCTGGGTTTGCACACAGGGTTTGCTTATCTCAAGTTCGCTGGTAAAGTGGGGTTCGCGTGGTGAAGTGGGGCCTGACTTCAAAGTCTGGCTCTGCATTTCCCCCTTTTCTCTTTGGTACCTTGGGAGCCAATCATGGCTCCATTCTGGCCATTTCAATGGCTTGCATGTCTAAGGGATGATATAGAGATAAGGCAGGGGCCAATATAGCCCCAAAGTAGTAACCAAAAACAACTCTGGTCCCTTGGTTTTAAAGGGGGGCTGATGGGTGAATATCATCCTTCTTCTGTAGCTTCTTCAGGCTGACTGAGGGGCATTGCCCTTACCTAGCAAGGAACTTATAACCTTAGTCTACTTTACTAAGGGACTGCAGGATTACTTCAAACTGGAAATTAACTTTCAGCTATACATACTTAGCATTAGCTGTATAGTGTTTAAGATCCAAATGTCAACAACAAAATAATACATAAACTTCTCAGCTGTGCTCTAAGGGTTGGGTGGCTATATTCCTGAGCAAGCCCCAAACTACCAATGCCTTCTTGCATGGAACTTTAAAGGACTCCTGCTAGTTGCTAAAATAAGAGGGTCACCCCACTTTGGAGTGAGCTGCCAAAATAGCATCAACATCAGCCTGGGTAGCAAGAAAAGAAGGCAAAAAGAAAATTATGATGATCTTGTATCACCTTCCTGTGGTTGTACCTACACTATCTCTGTAGTCTTATCTGAGTATATTGGAAGCCGTGTATACTGGTATTGGAACTAGGAAATTGAAAGGGAATACCAAAATTGAGAGACACAGGGTTAAAAAAAGACAAACAACTACAAAAGCAATACTTGCAAAACTATTTGGTGTAAGTGAACTGAACACCTCAGGGGGGGAAAGAGAAAGGGGGAGGTGGGAGAGGGGTATGACAGACAAGTTAACAAACAGTACAAGAAATGTATCCAATGCCTAACGTATGAAGCTGTAACCTCTCTGTACATCAGTTTGATAATAAAAATTTGAAAAAAAATTATGACAATATTCAGTCTAACTTTCTTTTCTTGAGGCGACGGTGAAGCGGCTGAGTCAGGTGATTGAAGACCTCCCATGTACCACCATGGTAGTCGTCGTCCAGGACAAAGGAGTTAGCTGGCCTGGCATGGGAACAATGGACCCAAGTGGAGATGCCATCTACCTTGAGGGCAGTGGGAGTAGTCAGTAGCACTACGTAGGTTTCCTTCCACCATGGTTCTAAGGATTTGGGGTTAAGTCTCCGGACAAACACCCAGTGCCCTGGTCTGAATAAATGGGGGGTAGGGACAGAATCAGAATCATATAATGCCTTAAGCTGGGGCCACATATTCTTGTGCATGAGATGCAAATAATCAAGTTTACACAAAAATTCAGTATCATCCAAATCTGCAAGCAATTCAGTCTGAAGGCTAGGGATAATGGGTGGGGGGTACCCATACATTATTTCAAAAGGAGTAAAGCCAAGCTGATAGGGAGTATTTCTTAGTCTAAGCAGAGCAAAATGAAGGAGTGACACCCACTTTGCGCCAGTCTCTAAGGCCAATTTAGTTAAGGTCTCTTTTAGACTCTGATTCATTCTCTCTACCTCTCCTGAACTCTGGGGTCTATAAGCACTATGCAATTTCCAATCCGTCCCCAGTGCAGCGGCTATTCCCTGACTTACTTTTGAGATGAAGGCCAGTCCATTGTCCAAACAAATGGTGGATGGGAAGCCATACCTGGGTAGGATTTCTTCCAGGATCTTCTTAGCCACTACATTCACGGTCTCATGCTTTGTTGGATAAGCTTCCACCCATCCTGAAAAGGTGTCTACAAAAACTAGCAAATATTTGTATCCAAATTTTCCAGGTTTAATTTCTGTGAAATCTACTTCCCAATACATGCCTGGCCTATCCCCATGGAGGCGAGCTCCTTTAGTAACTTGTTGATTGGGGGCATTGGTGAGATGATAAGCCTTACAATTTTTAACAATATCTTCAATAAGTTGATCTCCTTGTCTAATTATCACTTTGGGGTGTTGGAGCAAGTCCTGTATTCTTCAGGTTCCCATATGAGAAGCTTGGTGGATTCTCTGAAGGGTCCCCTTACCCAGCCCTTGTGGCAAGATAAGTTTCCCTTCACAAGTTTTCCACCAGTCATTGTTTACTTCTCTGTCTGGGGTTTTGTGGGACATGGGAATTTTCTTTATCCACTCCAAGTCTTGGGAATACTGGGGCACAGGAGGCAAAGCTCATCTCCCTGGGTCTACTAGAGTCAATACTTCTGCTCTGGGCTGGAGGGCTGCTTCCTTGGCTGCCTGGTCGGCCAGATTATTCCCTCTAGTCACCGAATCAACTCCCTTTTGATGACCTGGACAGTGCATAATGGCAATCTTTGCTGGTTCCCATAGGGCCCGGATGAGTCTCAAAATGTGCTTGTTTCTAATGGCCTTTCCTTGGGCTGTCAGTAGCCCCGACTCTTGGTAGATGGCTCCATGGGCGTGTACAGTGGCAAAAGCGTACCGGGTGCCCGTATAGATATTTAGTCTCTTTCCTTTTCCCATCTGTAAGGCTTTTGTTAGTGCCACTAGTTCTGCTCTTTGTGCAGAAGTTCCCTGAGGGAATGCCTCCGCCCACACTATCTCAGTGTCCATAGTAACCGTCGCACCCGCAAACCTTTTTCCATCCAGAATGAAGCTGCTGACATCGGTGAACCAGGTGTGCTTGGCATGTGATAGAGGCGAATCCAGCAAGTCTGGCCAGTGGCTATGTGCTTGGGCCAGGATCTGCTCACAATCATGCAGAGGCTCTTCCACATCCGGATCCGGCAGCAGAGTTGCTGGGTTTAATGCTGTAGGTACACAGAAGCTGATATGTGCCGGGTTAAATAACAAGGTCTGGTAATGGACCATGCGAGCATTGCTCATCTATCAGTTGGGCGGTTCTTTTAGCACCCCCTCTAGAGCGTGCGGAGTGGCCACAGTCAGGTTCTGTCCCAGAGTCAACTTATCTGCATCTTTTACCAAGAGGGCTACTGCAGCTATGTTTCTCTTCTCTGCTGGTCAATCTTATAGTTGTTTACGGTTTTTCTGTGAACTCTCTGTAAGATTTTATGGTCTTTACTGGGAAGTGAGGGGTGGGGAGTAGGGCTTACAGTAAGGTCAGTCAGATACAGAATGGGGTCTTAGTACAATATGGAGTTACTCTGGTCCTTCACTGTGGCTCTATAGCCTTTCTGTAGAGCTGTGCACTCATCTCGAGCCTACTTGCGTACTATGCAAATCTCTGCAATAAGTATCTGTTCCAGGTTATCATGGCACTTTTGGATTTCCTGATAAAACCTTGACTTGTGGTTCACCTTTATGAAGCAGGGCCACATTTTAAGGTGCAGCAAATTTTGGACTATCATGCTAAAAAGGAAGAATCATGATGAAACCCTGACTCAAGTTGAAAGAGATGGAAAAAGGAGTTACACAAAGGAAAAAATTGTCAAAGTGAAGCATCTAGAAAATAAAACCAAGCCAGATGCAGGGGTTCTCAGTGCAGATCTGAGAGAGGGATTATGAGTACCAACAGGTCCTATCATATTGCAGAAAAAAATTTCCCCACAACAACCAACACTACCTTCAGCTTCATTTTTATCCTCAGGACCAGAGATAAAGGAGTATGAAATGATCTCAGGAAGGTCCCCAACACAACACTACATGCCAGAATTTCCCAGTTGAGTCCTGTGCATTTTCTATGTGTATCAAGTGTAGTCCAGTTGACTTAACTTTTTTTTTTTTGGTGCCCAAAATCTGTGGTGCTGAGGAGGGATAAGGAACAGAGGGGTGCGGCACAAGGAGGAGTTCTGGTTCAGGGCTTTGCCACATGAATCAGGCTCATAAGCAAGGCAATCTCAAAACACCCAGCTGACCAGAGACATGCAAAGGTGGTGGTCCTGGGAGGGAGGGGAACTTGCCATACTACATTTGAAAAAAATGCTGGGCATGAGTAGCTCACAGTTGTCTTCATAGCAACTCAGGAAGCTAACATCGAAGATCAAGTTCAAAGCCAGCCAAGGCAGAAACATTCTACTCAGAGAAAGCTGGAAGTAGTGCTGTTGCTCAAGTGGTAGAGACATAGGCTTGAACAAGAGAAGCTCAGGGACATCACTCAGGCCCAGAGTGCCAACCTCAGTACTAGAACACACACACGCGTGCGCGCGCACACACACACACACACATAGAGAAAGGCTGCAATTCACCATGTCACCTTGTGAGTGCAAGGCATCTTGGTCCATGACACCACTTACATCTTTCTCCCCCATCTCTCCCAACCCACCCTCTCATGTGTGATAGTTTCATTTCCACATTTAGGCATTGAATATGAGAAATTCATTTGCCCACCTTCCCTCTGTCCATTCATTTACCCTGATTCCCCTTGACCTCCTTCTTCTCCCCCACACCACAAGTAGTGGTATTTTTTCTCTCTCTCTCTCTCTCTCTCTGTTTGTGTGGGTGTGTTTGTGTGTGTGCCTGTCCTGGCACTAGAACACAAGGACTGTGCATTATCATTAAGCAAGTATGCTTAAGGCTAGTGTTCTACCACTTGAGACACAGTTGCACTTCCAGCTTCTTGGTGGGGGTTTATTGGACATGGAGTCTCAGAGACTTTTCCTGCTGGGGCTGGCTTTGAACTGTGGTCCTCAAAGAGCAGTCAGTCACCTGATCAGCAAGGATTTGAGGATTGACAGTGTGCCAAGAGCTGATATACTTTGGTTTTCTTCAAATATCTCTGAACCATCAGAAAACTGGAACTAAGTTCATAGTAAATAGAAAGAACCAAAAATATATGAAACGAAATTCAAATTGACCTGTCTCTAGCTACAACTTCTCACTGTGCCATTACTAGAAAAATGAGTAAAAGCTGCTTATTTGTTGAAATGATTCCAACTATGTAAACTAATATCTAATGGCAAAAAATACCCGCTTGAACAAATATGTAAGATTCTTCTTAGGAGGGCTTAATTTGCCCAGGGAATTTTCTATCCCTAAAGCCATGCACACAATTTATATCAGGCCTTATCAAGATGATGTAGCACTTGGGGACAAAGATGCAGCCCAGAAGCCCTGCACTGGAGGCCAAGATGGAGAAGACCTCCACAGCCACCATGACCTTGCCCTTGGCACTGTGGTAGACAGGCAGGAAGGTGAGCCACACACTGCAGAACACCAGCATGCTGAAGGTCAGGAACTTGGCTTCATTAAAGGTGTCAGGCAGGTTCCTGGCCAGGAAAGCCATAGTGAAGCTGGCCAGAGCCAGGGAGCCCAGGTATCCCAAGACACAGTAGAAGGTAGTGAGGGAACCCTTGTTACACAGGATGATGATGTGTCCATGTTCAGAGTTTGCATCTGTGTCAATGAAGGGAGGAGAGGTTCCCAGCCAGAGTCCACAGAGAGTCACCTGGATCAGGGTGAAGATGGGAATGATGAAGTTAGGAGCCCCTGACACCAGCAACCACCTCATCTTTGTCCCTGGAGAAGTGACCTTGAAGGCTAGAACCACAGTTACAGTTTTGGCTAAAACAGCAGAAACAGCGACAGTGAATACAACCCCAAATGTGGTTTGCTGTAAAATGCAAGTGACTGTGTTGGGACGGCCAATAAAGAGCAAGGAACAGAGGAAACAAAAGATGAGGGAGAAGAGCAGGATGTAGCTGAGAGCCTGGTTATTTGCCTTGACAATGGGGGTGTTGTGATGTTTCACAAAGACCCCAAGAACAGCTACTGTGAGTGTAGATAAACCAAGAGCCATGCAGGCCAAGGCCATCCCCAAGGGCTCCCCATAAGCCAGGAAGCTTACAGTTCTTGGGAGGCACTGGTTTCTCTGTGTGTTGGCATATGGGTGATCTGGACACTTCACACACTGCTCCATGTCTGGTGAGGAAGACAAATAACCATTAGTTCCTTTCCAGTGCTTAATATGAAATTAGGAAATCGCTACCTAGAAAAAAAATTCTGACATATTGATAATTACTAGCATCAACTTCATTTGACCAAGTATAACCAGACATGTTTAGCATTATTTTTTCATAACTTCATCATGTTTCTACACTTGGCTCCAAATTATAGTTGAAACTATTAATTTGCAATGAAAATCATTCATTTTCTTCTTTGCCATTCCTAATGTCCTAATAATAGTTTTAGACATCTCTTCATTCTTCCATAATATTTTTCAGCCTTTTTTTTACACAACTCAAATTCCTTATTTAAAATGAAGACTAAAAGATGTTGCATTTTTTTCTGTCTCTGTGTCATATAGATAGGAGCAGTGTGGTCCTTCCTTGTAATTGTGATATTTGCTTCTCCTACTCACCTGTAAAGCACTAGAAAACAGAGAATATAATCATTCTTTGAAGTCAGGCCATGTACAAGAGTTGAACCAAACGAGTGAATTTTCTCTTCTTTAATAACAGTTCTGGACAACTAGGAAATAAAGATCTGTGTTTTCTTTATAATGTAAAAAAACTGCAAAACATAGAGGCCTCATTCTTAAAAGGATTTTGTATTTCATAAGATAGAAAATATGCTAACATTACTGAGTATTTAAATAAACATGCATACATTGTATAAGAAAAAGTTAATCCTATACACAATTCAGAGCCCATGGGTTTTTTTTTTTTTATTTTCAAGAAGCAGTATCATCCATTGTTGTAATTAAACTACTAAGTGAATGAACGAAGACTTTGACTACAATTCCAATACATAACATTGGTTGTGCTTTTCATGGTTTTGGGGGAACTAGGATAAAACCTGTATTTCTCTCTCTGCCGTGAACTTACCTGTCTCATTAGCCATCTCATTCTCTGAGCAAGGGGTACAATCAAAGCAACAGGCAGCTTTTCCCTCCTGAAGGGATTTCCTGAATCCAGGACCACAACTCTCACTGCAGACGGAATGAACAGGCTGAGGAACATCAAATATGTGTCAGAAACTATTAAGGCTTTTCCTAACATTCCCAAAGTTTCCTTAGTTGAATGACTTTGATTCTTTAGAGTAGTATATCAATACACATAAATCCAGTCAGTGAATTGAATGCTGCTATGGATTCCACATCCTGTCACCACAAAAGTTTTATGTGTTACCTAATTCAATTATTCCTCTCATGAAAGAGATCTAAGTAGCAGCTCAATTAATCATTAAATGAAACTACCAGCAAAGGGAACTAAGTAAACCTTTCAAATACATAAAGAAATTCCTTTGGTACTTCGTTGGTGTTAGAACTCCGCTAAGAAACATGCAATGTGTATTTTATGACAATATTCAAAATTCACATTTAGAAACAAACTGAATTTTTCTTGGAGGGTGCTGATCCAGGAGCTTGAAGTCAGTGTCAAAGCAATGTCCTTGAGCTATTCTGTTTTCAAGATAAATGATCGGCCACTTGATCCACAGCTCTAGCTTAGTTTTGAGGTGTTTTAGTGACATAGATTCTCACATATTTTTTGCCTAGTGGGGCTCTAAAATGAGCTATAATCTGAGATCCGAGGATGTCAGCCTCCCAAGTAGAGAGAATTAGAATCATCAGCCAGCACCCAGGACCTCTTTTGTGGTGGTTAAATGAAGAAAAGGGTCTCACAGGTATTCCTGATGGGCCTGAATTCAAATCATGACATTCAGAACTGAAGAGCTACTATTGAGGTGCCAGACTTTGAAGTCAGGCCCCACCACGTGAACGCCATTTTAGAATCGAACCCTGAGCCAATCAGATTTGTACCTGTGTTCTAATCTTGCTTGCACAGCTGATTGTTGTAACCTTGTTCTTTGCCTTTATAAGCCCTGTGTAATCACAGCTCGGGGCTTCCTCCTAACCTCCGCTGTGTCGGTGGGTAGGACGAGGCCCGAGTTGGCAGCTCGTTAAATAAAGCCTTGCCTTGCTTTTGCATTTCGGAGTGTCTGAATCTCGGTGGTCTTCTTGGGGGTGGTCTTGCGACTTGGCACAGCACTATTACAGGAGTCAGTGCTGGCATTCAATCAGGTATACAATTGACTTACTTATATGTTCTTAAAATCGTTACAATTAAGTAACAACTCACCTCTGTAGTTCCTATGGCCCACTCTACCAAATCTTCAGATAAAGATAGTTGATGATCATGTAGAGCAAATGGAGAAAAATGTCCTATTTTCACCTTAAGATCAAGACCTTGTGGAAAATTCCAAATGTTCACAATGTCATACTCTGCCTCCAATTTTTTTTTGTTATCTAAAATCACCTGATCTCCAGCAGGATTCTGAAATTGGGTGTTCTTCAGAAAAGGGTGCAGCTACAAGAGACACATCATCTTATGTTGAAGTATATCCCAGTGGTTAGACAGAAACGCTAAATTAAGAAAAGCTCCTGAGAAGGTTGGGACTAGATTCAGATCCACTGCATCAGTGACAAGCGTGAGCCCAGGCTTAAGCTTGCAATAAAGACTCTAATGTGCTTTAAAAAATAGAAAAAAGAAAAGACATAGAAAAGCTCCTGAGTGTCTTTAATCTCTGATTCAGAATTCAAGAGAAGCACAGACACCTGATAACACACTCCAGAAGAAAGTCTTTGGAGGAATAAGAATAATTTTCCTGAAAGCTGGTCACACAGCAAAGTGCTAGAAGGCCTCTTTTCAAGAGTACCCTATTTCATTTAAATAAGCATAAATGCATCAATTTTCAGGTGCCTAGAGTTTTCCACAACAACTAATTTTATGGGTGTCAGTAGTTATAGCTTGAGCTTGTTCAGGTTATATAATACCTATAGGAGAATGAATCTAGATTACTTATGAAAAATAGAGATACTTGTGCTCAGCAGGTCATCCTTAGAAACTCATAGGGAAAAGGTGATTATACTGTTTTCACAACATTACCTATGTGTATGTGGAAATTATTAGTTACTAGAATAAGGTATACAAGTATGGAATTGATTTCTTTCTTGCTACTGGCCTGTTTTCCATAAGAGCACAGGAGTATGTCTAGAAAACCTCACAGACATTTATAGAAATTTAATTTTTTTTTACTTTGGGGAACATAACTAAAAGATTTATTTTCATGTGGTAAGGAAGTCCGCTAGGAATGGACTGTGCTTATTGTGCGTGCCATTCAAAATAGAAGGTCTTACCTGTGCAGGGGAAGGCACTGTCTCATTCCTGTTTTCTATTGTTTGTACTTCTGTTTCATGTAGTAGCATCTCATGGAGAGCCTGGGCCACAGCATACACAGCATTGTATATATTGTAACTGTCTCCAGACATAGTCATGTCAAAAATGTGCCCTGGCAACCAATCCAAGGAGGCTTTGTGAGGACAGTTCTCCCATGTTACACAGTCAGACTCAGAATCTGAGCAATTAAAAGAGTGAAACCACAGCCGAGCAAGGAAAAAGTCTTCTCGGTATGTGGAAGGGTTCACTGCCTTGACAAAATCTGTGAATCCGGAAACATCTGGGTGATGATGTGAAAAAGTGAAAGGGACATGGAATGAACCTCGCATGAAAAATCTCCTCCTCATGGGTAACTCCCACTGTGAGTTCAGGATACATACTTTACCTTTTATTAAATACTGCTCAATAAACTCCATGAAATCTAGTGCATATTCCTTATCACCGTATATGATGAGGACATTTGCTGAAGATTTGTTAATCTGGTTATACCGTGCCATGGTTTCAAATGATAAGCTATAGTTTTGGATTGCTAGCTCGAAGGCTACACAAACTCTGTTCTTGTCCATCTCTTCTTTCAGTAGATGAAGAATCCACAAGCCATTATCATCTAGAAAGGTTAACAGTCCCACCCAGTTCCATCTGAAGTAAAGCAGTAAGGAGACCATGGCAGTGGCTATGGACATGTCCTTTGAGGCCATCTGATAGAGAGCAGGGAACTTCCTGTGGTCATTCAAGGCCTGATCAAAAGGCCCAATGGTGAGCTAAAAGGCATGAAAATTGGATGCTCCATGAATGAGAATATTTCTATCCATCACAATCTCAGCCATGATGTATATTAAATAACCTGTCGAACTAGGTGACAGGATTTTCTTTTACTGTTTGAAATAACATTAAAAATTTTAATATATGTGCAACATGTCAATTTGTTACTAAATTGTCTCTTTATCTCTGTCACTACTTCCAATGAATCCTCCTTTCTATTATACTCCCAGCTATATATTCCTAGTTCCATTTTTCTATATGTACCTGGAATAGTATGTTGTATTTTGCCACCCATCTATTTCCTATTCATTTGGTCCTTTGCACATCTCCTTAACACCCGCACCCTTCAGACAATACTTGCTATATTTGTCTGGTGTTCATTTGTATATAATTTGTTATTTGATTAGAGAGATTGTAGCATGGAATTCCACATTTATGGTTTAACCTACTTCATAGGTTAATCATATATATATATATATGCAATCACCTATATAACTGATATGTGTTCTACCCTTATATCATATTTCATATTTGTATGTTAGATTTAATATTTATGAGTGAGAGAACAAATGCCTCCTTTCTCTTCCAGGGCCTCACTTTCTTCTTTCAACATAATATCTTTCACATTCTGCTGGGCAGGTGTGTGTGTGTGTGTGTGTGTGTGTGTGTGTGTGTGTGTGTGTGTGTGTACAGGACTATTAACTGTCAGAGCCCCATGCACTTTCTTGGATTTTTTCCTCAAGACTTGAACCACACCTTACTTCCTGATTTTTGCAGGGTAATTAGATATATGTTTCCTAAGTAGCTAGGTTTACATGTGTGAGACACCAACACCCAGCTCAGCATACCTTTACACTTTAAAGTCATTTCCCATATCCTAAATTTTTAAAAACAATTATTCATAATTTAAAAAACTCCAAATAGTCCCTTTTTATGCTCTGAATTTTTAATCCTTTTCCAAATGATGGGAGCATAGATAGCCCATTTTCTTGAATACTTATTCCTTGATATCACAAAATTTAGTAGAATCATGAATGCAGTCACTATTTCTCATTCTCTTCTGAACACCTGAAATGGCACCAAATCAGACACTCCTCCCAACCTCACCTGTGGAAACCTGTAGAGGTTCAGCAATGTGCCTATCTGGGCAGATGTTACTCCTGATGGTTCTGTAAGTGCTCCTATAGATTTGCTGCCAATTATACACGAGTAGTTAGGAACAGTGTAATTCCCAAAAAAGCAAATGAAGGTATTTTTAAATGTTGTTAGCAATCCTTCTTCAACATTACAGATATCAAATCCCAGAGTTAAATTATGTAAAAGAGCAGGAGTTTTGTTGATCTCTTCCATAGCAAAAGTCAAGGCCAAAACAAACTGATAGTTCTTGAAGGTAAGCCTGTGTAATTAGCATAGAAATTTCAGAGTAGTTGAAACTTATTATTTTGGTGGACTGAATCCTTGCTTTTCTGCCTAGGAATATGTTAAAACACCACCCATAATGGAGATGGAAAGTGTATATAGTGTCTAATGATGCATATAAATTAGATAAGGATATGCAGGTAATTTGTTATGAGATTCAGAAAGTCACTTATGCCAAGAATAAGAGACTATTTGTTCCCTGCTACTTCAGGTATAGCAGTGAAAACCTCTTGCACACTAAAGAAGGAATAAGCTATCATGAGACACCAAATATTCATTTTTTGCTCATCAGACAATAAATTTTTATTAATTTAGTTATTTAATTTTTATTATTATTATAGAGGTTATATAAAGAGGGATTATAGTTACATAGTTCAGGTAATGAATAAAGAGAATAATCCTTTTTGAACCATGTCTCCCCTTATGTCGTTTTCTCCTGGTATTTTCCTTCTGTCCCTACCCACAAGATATACACTTCATTTTCCATCTACTTTCTAGTGGGCACCACTATTGTACTTGTTCACCTTTCTTCAACCTTTTATGTACACTGCATTATCCACTCAAATACAAACAGGACAAAAGGAAAAGAAAACAAAAACAGCAACAATGGCAACTGAAAATGTCTCCTTTCCTTGGAGTTCATTTCATAGAGCATTATTTTCTATAACCATCTGCACATAGCTATTAAGGATTTGTCAACCACTCCTACGCCTATACTCTTTTGGCCTCAGTGTGTGAATGCCTAGAGTCCTACAAAATTATCAGAGACACCAAATATTCTGTTGTGGTTTTCTTGGAGTAACCACCTCCACCTGTCCCAGGGCCAGGCCAAGTAACAAATCCTCAGTTGAAGAGCATTTTTCAGAAGCATAGTGTCATTTAAAATTCCATAGCAAGCTCTGCTCACAGACCCAACGTATTGAACAGCTTCCTGTGACATTAACCAGGACAAAAACTCAAATATGAGACATGGAATTTTATTTTCTCTTATCTAACAAAACAAAAGGGATGCATCCAACTTTGAGGACCTCATCTTGGAGAAAGGAGCCTCCAACATGGGGGATGAGGAGAAAATTGTAAGCAAGCTTCATGTTGAAATGCCAGTTCTAAGGACACCATTGTAAAATGCAATGATCACTACTCTCTTCCTAATACAGTTAGATTGAGAAACTGGAAAGCAAAAATACAGGGGAGTAAAAATGACCAAAGTAACTTTCTATCTGACATGTCTGTGAGTATAAAGGTATGTGTGTGTAAGCCCATACATTCTTATGAAATTAAAAACTTGTTGTTTTCAGAAGGAAACAATAGAGGAAGGATGGAAATCCAAATGATAGGATAAAGTGATTAAAAAGAAGCGTTTATATAAGTGAAATTTCATAATGGAAGCCTATCATGTTAATTTATGTCTTCTCAGGGTGAGAAAATAGTGAGCTTGAAGAAAATCTAATTGAATGTACACATATGGAGGATATGTTGATAAGGTTTTGTGAAAAGTTGACAACAGTATTACAAAAAGCAAATAATACCATTTGGGGGCTTTAGTTCTGCTGATGAAAGGGATAGGAGGCCAGGGGAGAGGAAATAGAGAGCATTCATCTAGTGTGCATCTAGAGTTCCCTCAGAGATTTAAAATCCTGAGAATAAAACAGGACATGGAAATAAGATGACATGTTACTTACGGCTTGTCTTCATATTTGGAAGCATCGCTGTTACTGCGATCTGTTTCCAAAGTGTAGAGAGGGAAAAACGCAACAAACATCACATCTCCATCCATGTGTGCTTGTTGCTTCATGGTTGAAAAGCAGGTAGTGCCAGCCAAGGAATTGACAGGGAGTAGAAACTGGAGGAAAACGAGTATGAAAATCAAAGGGCACATCCCTGAAGCATCTGCCAAGCTGAAATTCTGGCTGGAACCGAGACACACAGTGTCCAGTATGTATAGTCATATATCTTTGTACAGGTGCACATGTGTCTTTTTATTAACCGGGAGATACACTGTTATCCATCTTTCCCTGTAGCTACTTGTGAATCCCCAGGGACAATGTGTAAACCCTTCTCTGAGGCTCTTCATCTGAGGCCTTGCATCCAGGAGAAAAATATTATTTGGAAAATGTGTTTGCCATTCTCCTTCTTCATCGCAGGTGCTGTGATTTCTCTCACATCACAGATAGTGAGGCCCCGGGGATGAAGTTATTTTTGATATCTATGTTTTCACATCTGCGTCCAGAAACTTTTTGCATGAAAGCCATTTGGGATGAGCAACTGGATTGCAGCAGAGGCTGCATGGAAATGGCCAGAATACAATCTACGTCAAAGTTCCTAGTACATTGTACACACAGGGTCGGTTCACACACCCAATGTCCATTACAGCCACTAGATATTACTGGCGGATTCAAGCAGGTTTCAATAAGAATTCCATGTGCAAAGCCCGCCACAAAAGCACCCATTTACTAATGCCCAAGTAAGCAGCAAAGCCGCCAAAACCAGCAATTTCACTTCAAAAATTCAAGGTCCATGCCCAAATTGAGTTGCCCATTTCCATTCTGCACTTTTATCTTCTAACAGGTCATGTGTATTGAACTTTCAAACATAGATCAATTATTCCCCTGATATACTTGTCTGAAAACATGTAGTGATGGATGAAATTCCTCTTTATCATAAGGCTTAATCCATATTGAAACCAAGTCTATGTTTTCTGCTTGTTAAAATATATTAGAACCAAATTCCATGCAGACTTTAGTGACCCTGGAGAAGACAGCTTGCGCAGGGCAGTGAACACACTCTGCATGCCTGCAGTGTTAGGTGTGTATTATGGTACACTTGTCTATGGACATGGAGTGGCTATCACAAAATACTTATCACAGTCTGCAGGAAGGACTTGGCAGTATAAGAAATTTAAAAATGAAGGAGACAAAAAAAAAACGCTTTCTAATGAGGTTGATAGTGGTCTATTATACCTGACTATTCGTTACAATATACAGTATTTTATCACTGAATTTATAGATTCTTGGTAGCATATATATATAGAGAGAGGTCTTCTTGAGATATGAACATGTATGCATGCAACGAGCCTAAGCCTCAATGTAATAGTTGTGAATGATATCACAAATATATGTCTTGTGGAACAGACATACAGATTTGCCTAATGTGTCCATGCAACTAAATTCCCATGATTTGTGTGTAAGTGCACTTTTGTTCATTCTTGGCAGCGTTTGTTATTAGTCTTGTTGATGATAGGTACTGTCACTGGAGTGAGATAAAATTCAGTGTCATTTGGTTTTGCATTTTTTTTCTGCCAAAGATGTTTAGTATATCTTTGTATGCTTTTTTGAAATCTTTGTATACTTTTGTGAGCCACGTATACTTCTGTTTTTTTTCTATTTCCAGGAGTTTATTTTGATAAATATTGTTTTGTAAGATCAGATGCACATAGGCATTGCACCTAGCTTTTTTTTTTAATCAAAACTATTTATTTCCAACTTTCTTCAAAGTCAGAGTGAAATTGCAGCCCCTATCAGCTTCACAAAATGATCATTCCCTCTTCAGTGAGGGAGATAAACAATCACTATTGGTAGAAGTCATGGCAAAAATTATTACTGGCCTTGGCTTAACAAAATTTAAGAAGCATTTCTTTTCATTTTGGAAAGCATGATGCTTTTCAAAGATATTTGTAGGTGTTTGGTCCATGGCCTAAGGATAGATGTTACATGGATTTTATTTTTTGTTTTATTTACTTATATTTTTGTACTGGACTAGGGCTTGAATTCAGGGACGGGGCACAAACCCGGAGGTTTGTTTATTTATTTATTTATTTATTTATTAAATTTTGTTGACAAGGTGTTGTGCAAAAGGGGTACAGTTACATAATAGGGCAGTGTGTACTTTTCTTGTGATATCTTACACCCTCGTTTTTCTTTCCCTTCCATAGATCAGGTAGGCATGTATACAATACACAGTGTACCAAAAACATATACAGAATCCACGTGGCATACGCCAAAAGAAATTCACTTAGAACTTTAAATATAACGTCAACAATAGAGTTTGCTTATCATTGTCTTATATGATCATACATACATAGATTTTGAGCTATTGTGATCCACAGAGAGGTCTATTTTAGACCTTTTTATGTTTAGTAGTGGTTTGGTTTTAGTTACATAATGTAATGTCACTGACACAAACCTGTGGGAAATACCATTTGACAAGAAGTAATTTGTTTCACAGACCTGGTCTCTACTGTCTCCCCCTCCCCCTACCTTAACAGTCATATATCAAGGAGACCATACCCCTTTGTTTGCTGTGTTCTACGCTTGTCTTGCTCAACATTATTTGTTCAAGTTCTTACCATATCCCTGTGAATACCAATATTTCATCATTTCTAATCGCTATGTAGTATTCCATTGTGTATAGGTACCACATTTTTAGGATCCATTCATCTGTAGAGGGGCACCTAGGTTGTTTCCCTATTTTGGCTATTGTGAATTGTGCAGCAATAAACATGGATGTGCAGATATCTTTTTGATATCCTGAGACCTGTTGTTCAGGATCGATACCTAGGAGTGAGTGGTATGGCTGGGTCTTTTTGAGGAACCTCCATACTGTTCTCCAAAGTGGTTGTACTGATTTGCACTTCTACCAACAATGGAGAAGGGTTCCTCATTCCCCGCATCCCCTCCAGCATTTGTTGATGCCAGAGTTCAGAGTATAGGACATTCTAACTGGAGTAAGGTGGTATCTCAGGGTTGTTTTATTTGCATTTCCTTTACTGCAAGGGATGTTGAACATTTCCTCATATGTTTCTTTGCCATTTTTATCTCTTCTCCTGTGAAGGCTCTCTTTAGCACCTTTGCCCATTTCCTAATTGGTTTACTGGGCTTGGAGGGGGTTAGTTTTTGAGTTCTCTATAGATGACAGATATTAGGCCTAGTCTGTTGCTGTGCTGGTAAAGATACTTTCCCATATGGTTGGCTGTCTTTCTGGTTTGGTGGCTATGTCTTTAGCTGTGCAGAAACTTTTTATTTTGTAGTAGTCCCATTTGTTGAGACTCTCCCCTATCTGTTGTTCCCCTGTTGTTCTTCCTGTGCCTATAAGTTCTAGCATCTTTTCTACTCTGTCCTTCAGTAGTTTCAAGGATTCAGGTCTGATGTTGAGGTCCTTGATCCGTTTTGAGTTGATCTTCATGCATGATGATAGGCTAGGGTCTACTTTGCGTTTTCTACATATGGCTGCCCAGTTATCCCAGCACCAGTAGTTGAAAAGGCTATGTTTTTAACATTGTATGTTTTTAGTTCCTTTGTCGAATATCAAATGACTGTAAGAGTACGGCTTTAATTCTGGGTCTTCTATTCTATTCCATTGGTCTTCAAATCTGTTTTTATACCAATATCAGGCTGTTTTTGTTATGATGGCTCTATAATAGAGCGTGAATTCTGGTATTGTGATACTTCCTGCATTGCTTTTTTTGCCTAGAATTGCTTTGGCTATTCTAGGTCTTTTGCTGTTCCATCTGAATTTATGGATTGCTTTCTCTATTTCAGTGAAGAATGTAGCTGGGATCTTGATGGGGATTGCATTGAATTTGTATAACAATTTGGGAAATATGGCCATTTTCACTATATTGATTCTGCCTACCCATAAGCATGGGAGGTCTTTCCATCTCCTTGTGTCTTCTTTGATTTCCCTTTGTTAGGTTGATCCTTAAGTAATTTATTCTTTTTTAGCTATTTAGCCAAATTTATTCCTTAGGAGTTTATGTTTCTGTGCTTCCAGCATATTCTGGTTACTAATCCCTTACCATGTGTTTAATATGCAAAATCTGTAGGCCATATATTCAGTCTAATGACTCTTTACTTCATGTGCCAAAGGTTTTAGTTTGATATAATCCCCTTTGCCAATTCTTGCCTTTATTTGCTGCCTATAGAAATTTTTTCATTGTTTTTGTCATTTGTGCTGTAGTGCTTTACCTTAAGCTTGTACTCTTTAATATTTGGGGGCTCGAAAATCAAGGTAAAAACAAACCCCAAGGTCATTCGCAGTTTAACGTTTCCTAGGAACATTATTTAGGAGAAGAAGGCCACAAGTATGATCACAGAGAAAGAAACTCTGAGAAGGGAGCCATTCAATTAGCACATATACTGGCCATGTGGGTCCCTGTGTGGGGCCTTTGCAGCCAGAGGGAACCTGGCTGGCTTATAAACCAGAAGAGCCTCTGTAGCCAGCCTTACTCACAGGACTGTGAGAAAAGCAATTCAATTCATGAATAGACCAAGAAAATGTGGCATATGAACACAATGGGAGTCTACACTTACATCACAAAGAAAGATATTGTACCATTTGGGAGGAAATGGGAAGACTTGGGAAAAAAATTATCAAGCAACATAAGCCAGACCCAAGTAAATCCAAGGTTTCATGGCTTCCCTCATTTGTTGTAATGACAATTATGCCTGCAATTTTACAAGTAAACACACTCAATAGTAAAAGTCAAAAGAATACACTTCCACAACATAAACAATACAGGATTCTAGGTAAGAGACTCACAATGGCTCAATTGCTATGTGCATGAGAGAAAGAAGACTTATTCAGGAAGGCAGTACCAGATTCTATATTGAAAGATAAGCCTTAACCTAGATACACACAAGGATGCTGAGAGAAGGAGAGACTCTAGCCACACAGGATTATCTGACAAGGAGCTGGTTGTCCTTACACATTGCAGAAGATAAGTGTGCAATAGCATTGCTCCAGCCACTGAGCATAGCACTCACATGCACGCACACATACACACACACACACACACACAAACTAGGCTAAGCCTCTCTCTATCTCTCTCTCTCTGTATGTATGTATATACAGATATTAGTTGTGACAAAACTATATATGTATACATAGAGAATATATGTATGTGCATCTATATCTATATCTACATACATATATATATATATGGCTCATATATATATATATATATATATATATATATATATATATGGCTCATGAAATTAGACAGCCATGTGGTTCAGGCAGAAAATAGTTTATTTGGGAGGGCCAAATTTCAGGGTTCTACTCCAGAGTAGGGTCTAGCATGTAGCAGCCTGACTACTCATGGAGAGACATGCCACAGGGGAAGGAAAGAAGTATGGCTCAAGTGAAGGAGGGAGGGACCTCAGAGGAGGTGGAAGTGGCCTCAGAGCCTGGAGGACCTCCACTGTCCTGCAGGTGGGCAGTAACCATTTACCTTGGTTATAGGTACTGGGTGGAAGACCAGGTGCAGTCCTGAATGGAGAGGGAACAAATGGGATGGAGGTCTATATCTACTTATACATGGAGAGAAAAAGAAAAGAAGGGCTAATATTCCTGGGTGGACCAAAGTGTGTGTGTGTGTGTGTGTGTGTGTGTGTGTGTGTGTGTGTGTGTGTAGATACAGAATATGAAGGGGACACACACACACACACACACACACACATACACACACACACACACACAGAGAGCACCAAATAGAAATAATTCTGTCCTCTGATAATTTTCTATGAGCCCAGTGTGCCTTGGGCCTCTCTACCTTTCAAACTTAATTCAGCTTTTGGCCTACTGAAGCTTTTGGCCTACAAGTTGTTGTTGGTTTTCTTGGGTTATATTCTCACAAGTATTTCCTTGATTTTTTTTCTAGAGACAGGGAGAATGAGGGCAAAACCACCCAAGTATCTTCCCTTGAAATTGTACTAACATTCTGAGGCACCATATTCTGAGGTGCTTCTTTTTCTAAGCTAAAGAGGAGTCACTGCTTTCCGTCCTCATTGGGTCAATTTTGAGTTGTTTGAACTTGTTTTCATTTTCATCTGTGGTAACTTCCTCTGTGATCTCTTTGGTATTATTCTCTTTACTTGGTGAGAGGCTCTGCATAGTGTATTCTAATGGGAGATTCAGCTATTTCCAAATACAAGGTTGAGAGGAATAGTCTGGCTATTCCACCCTTTATATAGTTCACCATAATGGTTTGTGATTTATCCTCAAAACAATTTTTAAAAGCATCTGAGTAGAATTTTACTATGTGATGTGGGGCAATATATTGGGACTTGAAAGAGGTCCTTCCTAAGAAGCAAGTGTAAATCAGAGGGTGTGATTTAAGAGACCCATAAAATGAGAAGTTTGAGGTGACATAGTAGCAAAATAGTCATGAAACATCAAGACTTTAATTACAGCATGGAATTAGATTTTGTACATTTACATTTAACTAATTACATTTTTAATTTTAAACAGAGTATGTGAGATTTGCGATAGTATCTCAAGTCTCCAATAGAACTATATTCACAAAAAAATTTCATCAAAATCTCTGCATTACCTTAAGTTATTCCACTTCTTCAACATAAAAGCTATTTAAGTTGAAATAATTAAACCTAAATTTTCCCCCAAAATATGAATAAAATCTAGATCAAACTCCTTTCTCTCTGAGACATTAATTGCTTAGAAAATAAAAATAAAACAAAAATGTTCTATCCATTGATTAAAAAAATATTGTATTTACACAAATGTGGAAAGGCTTAGCTCAAACTCATATAATGCTGGAGGCTCACTAAAATGAGACTTAAATTTTAAGAAAATAAAAGCTGTGCTATGGAAAATGCAGACTTTGGACAGCTCTCTGTCACCTAGCCAAAGAAGAGTGTGATATTCTACTGGAACTAAATTAAAAGGTGTGGCTGATTTATCATATCTAGTAGCATGTTGATAAAGCACAACAACTTCTGGTGAACAGATAAAAACGGGCAGAAATAGCCAGGCCACCACTCAGTAGCTCACGCCTATAATCCTATCTTCTCAGTAGCCTGAGATCTGAGGATTTCAGTTCAAAGCCAGAATAAGCAGAATAGTCTGTGAGACTCTTATCTCTAGTTAATCACCAAGAAGTCTGAAGTGAATGTGTGGCCCAAGTAGTAGAGTACTAGCCATGAGAAAAAAACAAAAACAAAAACAATTCAGGGACAGTAAACAGGCCTTGAATTCAAGCTGCAAGATTGGCACTAAAAAAATAAAAAAGAAAAAGAAATTAAAGGAAGAGCCTGTGTACTTTGTGACTAGGCATTCACAAAGAGTGAGACCGATGGAAGATTTTCTTAGGAGAGGAACACAAAGGCACAATAGCTATGTGCATCTCATGACATAAAATGCTGTTTATTGAAATGAATTCAAGTAAATGGAAACAAACTTTTGGGGTTTTTTGGTTGCTGTTTTTGTCTTCTTTCCCTTGGGTCTTGTTTATTCATTTATTGTCTTGAGGAGTGTAAGTGTGGGCACAGACATGGAGGGACCAAAGGTAAAGAAACTAAGTGGGAGAGCATGCTGGAAACTATGTTGAAAAGGAAGGATAAAAATTGTGGGTGGGGATGGGAGAGAAAAAGTGGGACAGAGAAAAAAGAAATGTACTGGGCTGGGAATATGCCAGTGGCAAAGTGCTCACCTTATAAACATGAAGCTCTGGGATGTATTCCTCAGCACCATATATATAGAAAAAGCTGGAAGTGGCACAGTGGCTTTAGTGGTAGAATGCTAGACTTGACCAAAAAGAAACCAGGGACAGTGCTCAGGCCCTGAGTTTAAGCCCCATGAATGGCAAAAAAAGAAAAAAAAAGAAATGTACTCTTTCTATGACTTTTGTAATTGCAAATAACAATTAAACAATGCAAAGAAAGGAATAACATCTTCCTAGTAAAAGCAAAATTGATAAACATTTACTGTGAATGATCTGCCTTCTGTGTGTACCCAAAGTAACAATACATTGTGTCGCATTTCTCTCTTTCTCTTTGCTTCTGACATCTCTATCTCTGTCTGTCACTGTCTCTTCCTCCTCTCCCTCCCCTTCATTAATCTCTCCTATCTCTTTTTTTCTCTATGTTCTTCTTTTCTCCTTTTCCCTCCTCACTTTATTCACAGTAAACCTACGCTCCACAATCATTACGCAGGTCTTTATCCTGTGAAATGAATGGCCACCTCATCCCCCTCAGATTTCTTGAGGCTATCTTGGTAATATGATGTTGCTCTCCTTCTGGGTTCCCTAACACCCTGCTGGGATGAATGTACCTTGAGAAGAGAATTTACCACTGTTATGTGTCACTATGCATACACGTAGCTCTTCACCTAGGATTTAGTCCAAAATGCACTAAGAAGAGGGGATAAAGATTAAATACATATTAAGTAGAAGGAATGAAAAACTCACAAGAAAAATTGAAAGCAATAGTCCCTATTCATTGGAGTAAAACATCCATAATATAAACAAACATAGGACTGGAAATTTACCGTAGATTTAGTTCAGGAATTCTATATAGTAATCAAATATATAAGTTTAGTCTTACTGATGCTTATTTCTGCTTCCATGTCTTTTATCCAAGGAGCCATGCAGAACATTCCTATCTGGCCTTACCAAGATGATGTAGCACTTGGGGACAAAGATGCAGCCCAGGAGCCCTGCACTGGAGAACAATATGGAGAAGAATTGCACAGCCACCATGACCTTGCCCTTGGCACTGTGGTAGACAGGCAGGAAGGTGAGCCACACACTGCAGAATACCAGCATGCTGAAGGTCAGGAACTTGGCTTCATTGAAGGTATCAGGCAGGTTCCTGGCCAGGAAAGCCATAGTGAAGCTGGCCAGGGCCAGGGAGCCCAGGTTTCCCAAGACACAGTATAAGGCAGCAAGGGAGCCCTCGTTACACAGGATGATGATGTGTCCATGTTCAGAGTTTGCGTCTGTGTCAATGAAGGGAGGAGAGGTTCCCAGCTAGAGTCCACAGACCATCACCTGGATCAGGGTGCAGATGGGAATTATGAAGTTAGGAGCCCCTTACACCTAGAGCAACCTCATCCTTCTCCCCAGAGAAGTGACCTTGAATGCCAGAACCACAGTTGCAGTTTTGGCCAAAACAGCAGAAACAGGACAGTGAATGCGACTCCAAGTGTGGTTTGCTGTAGAATGCAAGTGACTGTGTTGGGACGACCAATAAAGAGCAAGGAACAGAGGAAACAGAAGATGAGGGAGAGGAGCAGAATGTAGCTGAGAGCCTGGTTATTCACTTTGACAATGGGGGTGTTGTGATATTTCACAAAGACCCCAAGAACAGCTACTGTGAGTGTCGATAAACCAAGAGCCATGCAGGCCAAGGCCATTCCCAGGGGCTCCCCATAAGCCAGGAAGTTTACAGCTCTTGGGAGGCACTGGTTTCTCTGTGTGTTGGCATACTGGTGATCGAGGCACTTCACACACCGCTCCATGTCGGGTGAAGAAGTCAAATAATCATTACTTACTTTCCAGTGCTTAAAATGAAATCCCTACATAGAGCTGATTCTAACATGTCAAAACATATTAGCATAATATTACCGGATATGTTCAGTATTGTTTTATGCCTTCATCATATTCTGACACAATTTCCAAATTCTCACTACTTTAATCAAAGTGACTATGACACAGACTATTTCTTATCCTTTCTAACATGCCACCAAAATTTTTCTATACCTTTTCATGCTGTCATCATTATACTCACCCCAAATTGTTCACCATAAAGCTTACATTTCCCTGTATGTCTCTGTGCAATATAAGTAGGAGTTCTGTAGCCCTTCCTTGCCATTGTTACTTTTGTTTCTCCAACTTACCTGTGAGGTGTTGGCAACAGAAAATCAAATTGCTCTTTGAAGATCTAAAGTCATATTGTGCACAATCCCCTTGTGCCTGTTCTTACACAAAACTTAACCCAGAGGACTTGATCTGTTGCAAGAACATTTCTCAGCACTAGGAAATAAAGATGTCAAAGATCACTGTGTTCTTTGTATGCTCAAGTTCATTTTTAAAAACATAAAAACCTTATCTTTACAAAGGCTTTGTACTTAATATGACAAATATGAAACAAACATCAGTGATTATTTGAATAAAAATGCATGTAACAAAGTGGAAATAATTAATCCTTTATGTAATTCAGAGCCCATGATCTTTTGTTCAAGGAGCAGCATCTCCCATGGTCACAACTAAATTACTATCTGAAGGCAGAAAAAAATATGATGCTTCAATTTCAAAACAGAAATATTACATTCTATGGATTTGAGGACACTAGGAGAGAGTATGAATTTCTCCCCGAGTCATGAACTTACCTGTCCCATTAGCCATCTCATTCTCTGAGCAAGGGGCACAATCAAAGCAACAAGCAGCCTTTCCCTCCTGAGGGGATTTCCTGAATCCAGGACCACAACTCTCACCGCAGAAAGAATGTGGAGGCTGAGGAAAATCAGACACGTGTCAGTCACTACCTTTAAATGTTGGAGATTCATAGTGAGAAAGTAAGTCCTAGAGGCCAATGCTATGAAGTTTTCTTTAATTCATGTCATTAATAATTACCTCCCACTCAGTTGTTACTGCGGAGGAGTAGAAAGAATCCTCTTTGAAGCTTTAAAATGATGCTGGAAGGCAATACACAAGTCTCCCTTTTTTTAAGGTTAGTTGAACCCCAAGCCTATCATATCTTCTTACTTTTCCAGTGGCCATACTGTAAGAATTGTCTTGTGGCTCAGTCTCCTTCATTGATTCATCTCACCAAGGATGCCTAATTAGAAGGCAACTAGCCATTGAATGGAACTTCCACAGTGGAGCAAAATAAACCTTTAAACCATGTAAAGTGATACCACCAATACCTTGTCACCTCACAGAAACCAGCTAAAAGATGTATTTTATATTGTATGATGACATCCTCAATAAGTATGGTCCTAGAAATTGAACTCAGAGTCTGAGGACTACCCTTGAGATTTTTTTTCCTTCAAGATTAGCATCTACCACTTGAGCAAAATTTCCTCTTGAGCTTCTTGGTAGTTAATGGAGATAAGTGTCTTCTGGACTTTTCTACCCTTTTGAGCTTTAAACTGGCCAGTAATCTTAGATGAGAGGCAGTCAGCTGCCCAAGTCGACAGGATTACAAGTATGAGCCACCAGAGCCCAGCCTGTTCAATTATTTTGTTCCTTTCCTATCCAACAGTAAATCAATACAATTTCTTAAGTTGTAAATTCTTAAATGTATAACACTTGGTTGTTAGTAAGTACACAGGGTATGAATTTGTGTGTGTGCATGTGTGTTTGTGTGTTTTCCTGTCTTAGTATTGAACTGAGAGCCTAGGCTGTGTATCTGAGCTTGGTGCTTAAGGGAACACTCTAATGCTCCACTTCCATGTTTATTGATTGTTAATTGGAGATGCCTCTTACATGCTTTCCTACTAGGACTGATTTGAGTATATGATGATATTCATATCTCAGCCAGCTAAGTAGCTAGTATTACAGGAGTAAATTGGTGGCACCCAATAAGATACTAATTTTAAGGGTAATGTTTGATTACTTATATGTCCTTAAAGTCATTACAAAGAAATCCAACACTCCTCTGTCAATTCTATGGCCCACTCTACCAAATCTTTAGATAAAGATCGTTGATAGCCAGAATGAGTATATGGAGAAAATTTTCCTACTTTCACTTTTAGATCAAGACCTTCTGGAAAATTCCAAATGTTCACAATGTCATACTTTGCCTCCAATTTCCTTTTCTCTTGCAAAATCACTTGATCTCCAGCATGATTGTGAAATTGGATGTTTTTCAGAAAAGGATGCAGCTAAAAGAGATACAACATACTGTGGTGAAGTACATACAAGGGTTAAAATGGAAAAGCTAAACTAAGTGAAGCTCCTGATTGGCTTATATTTCTGATCCAGAATTCAAGAATAGGAGAGACACTTAATGAAGTATCCCAAAAGGAAAGATATGGAGGAATAAAGATGTTTCTAAACCCTGGTCACTCAGCCAAGCACTAGAAGGCCTCTTTTTAACATAATCAGTTATAAATAAGACAATTTTCATCCCACTAGCTAGATTTCCACATTTACTAATATGATTGTCTCTAGTTTAAGCTTGATACATTTTAATATGTAAAGTAGAACAAAACTTAATCACTTATGAGACATACATATAATTCCCATGCAGGAGGTCCTCATTTGAAATTATTTAAGAAATACAGAGGGAAATGGCAATTTTACACTTTTCAAAATATTAGTTATTGCCACGTTGAAGTTGTTTGTAAATAAGAGAAGTTTTAGAAAAGTGGAGTACATTTTGTCCTTGTTCATGGCCAGCTTTTCCTGAAGAAGACATGTACAGAGATCTCACATATAATTAAAGAAGTATAGTCTGGGGGTTTTTGGGAAAATACATGAAATGTTTAATTTCATACAGTAAGAAAGCCCTCTATGTACTGATGTTCTTCTTGGTGTGTGCCATCTAAAACAGAAGGATTTACCTCTGTAGGGGAAGGCACCATCCCTTTTCTTTTTCCCATTGTCTGTACTTCTGTTTGGTGAAGAAGCATCTCATGGAGCGCCTGGGCCACAGCATACACAGCCTTGTATATATTGTAACTGTCTCCAGACACAGTCATGTCAAAAATGTGCCCTGGCAACCAATCCAAGGAGGCTTTGTGAGGAGAGTTCTCCCATGTTACACAGTCAGACTCAGAATCTGAGCAATTAAAAGAGAGAAACCACAGCCTCGCAAGGAAAAAGTCTTCTGGGTATGTGGAAGGGTTCACTGCCTTGACAAAATCTGTGAATCCGGAAACATCTGGGTGATGGTGTGAAAAAGCGAGAGGGACATGGAATGAACCTCGCATGAAATATCTCCTCCTCATGGGTAACTCCCACTGTGAGTTCAGGATACAAACTTACCTTTTATTAAATACTGATCAATACAAACTAATAAATGTAGTGTGTATTTCTTATCACCGTATATGATGAGGACATTTCCTGAAGATTTGTTAATCTGGTTATACAGTGCCATGATTTCAAATGATAGGCCATAACTTAGGATTGCGACCTCAAAGGCTATACAAACCCTGTTCTTGTCCATCTCTTCTTTCAGTTTAGGAAGAATCCACAAGCCATTCTCATCTTCTAAGGTTATCAGTCCCACCCAGTTCCATCTGAAGTGAAGCAGTAAGGAGACCATGGCAGTGGCCATCGATGTGTCCTTTGGAGCCATCTGATAGAGAGCAGGGAACTTGATATGGTCACTCAGGCCATGATTAAAAGACCCAGAGGTGAGATAAAGGGAATGAAAATTGGATTCTCCATGAATGAGAAGATACCACCCATCATAATTCCAGTCATTACGTATATTGTATAAGCATGTGAAACTGGTGGAAACTAGGTTTCTCTTTTCATTTTTGAAAGAAATAATCTTTTAAAAATTAATGTACAATGTATCAATAAGTTTGTACATTGCCCCTTGATCTCTGTCACCGTTTACGTCAACTGCTGTCATCTTTATCAACCTCTCTTATTCCCTGAGCTTACTAGTTCTATTCTCCCATATGTACGTTGAATACCATGTTGTATTTGCCCAGCCATCCACAGATTTATTCCTCTGACTCTTACCACATCCCCTTAACATCTCTCCCTCTGTTCAGAGAAGATATGCTTCTGTTTTCTGGTGTTCATTTTTTATACTGTCTGTTTTGCAGAGAGGGTACACCAAGGAATTCTATCCAATTTGTAACATAATTCAGTCAGATTGATTACGTATATTTACAAGTGGATATGTATATGTTCCATATATGTTTTGAATGGCTCAGGTTCCTATTTTCTACCCAACATTACCTAGAAGAGAAAATTTACCTCGTTTCTTTTCCTGAACCTGACTTACTTCATTGAATAGATCTTATTTTGAGTGTGTGTGTTCAGGGTAGGGGTAGTAGAACAGGGCCATGAACTTGGGGCATCATGCACCTCAGGGCTCTTTCTCTCAATGCTATCATTCTACTACTTGAACTACACAAAACTGTATGCTATTTTTCGGTTAATTAGAAATACCTCTCCTGAGTCACTGGGATTACAGGTGTGTGCCACCTGCATCCAGCTCAACATATTTTCTTATTTTAAAGTCATTTTCCTGACTTTTAAAATAAATATAAAGCTGAAAACTCCGGAAGTGTCAGGCTATCTGCTTTCAATTTTCCATGTCCTTTTCAAAACCCGTGGTACTATAGATACCTCATTACCTATGAATACTTACTTTTTGATATGGCAAAAGTTGATAGATTCATTAATCCAGCATCTTTCTACCATTGTCTTCTAACAGCTGATGTGATTCCAAATTAGACCTTTTTAAT